>NC_134407.1:117215520-117515520 GCF_038048845.1 Mixophyes fleayi | reverse complement strand
AGAACAACGGAACATGAAGGGAGGTTGGGATTCTACTAACCTGTCTGATGTTTTCTTCCCTAATGCAATCAGTAAAAATTACATTTCCAACTCCCTGTTTCTTTAGCTGTGAAATGATCCTCTGGAAGAAACCAAACAAAATAGTAAAACTTGGTACATGTAACTAAGTGCACAGCCTGCAAGTTTGTGCAACAATGCATCAAATACATGAAATCTGTTGACATTGTGCGGTTGTAATGAAACCACAAAACAAGTAGTTCACAATAGACTGTACCGCATATCTTACAAAAAGATTTTGTGGGGCCTCAGTTGGAGATGCACACTTCTGGTCTTACACAAGGCTAATTAAGTGAATGAAGCAAGGTATGACTTTAATGAGTACTATCTTACATACAGTGTACTTGCAAAACATTGAAATCAATAGAATATAGAAAAACATTAACTTGTTTACTTTGCATCACTGGTGACAAAAGTCTATTGGAAGTGGTAAATGGGGATTTTAAGACCCTGTGGATTTCCAATAAGAAAACTTATGTTTTCTGAAGGCATTATACACTCCTTTAGTGAGATGTTATATTGCATGGGAAGCCATGGGGATACTTTAGCATTCACACCTGAATCCAAGGCAGGGGGAGCAAAGGAGGGGCATCCAATTGTCTCAAAATGCACACCTCATCCCACATGCCTTTACGTACAAATGCTATGTTAATTATGATTGCTGTGTATTATATTATATACGCATCTTTCTTGTGTTATACGTTTACACTTTTCTTATTCATTTCCTGCCTATTTATGAAACATTTTTACCCAAAATCATGGGGAAACGGCTGTTTTCCCATGATTATGGCAACTTTAAGTATCTGTGTAATTTATCAAAACAAGAATGCAATCATAGATCTCTATAGGGACTTTTTACAATACTGTGAAAAAGCGCAAAATGCTACCACCATCTTCAGTTGGAATTAACCATTTCTAACTTACCGGAGACTGTAATCTCTCCGTAATTTGCATCTGTGCATGCGCTGCCTTTTGGCAGTATATGCCAGCCGGTCAAACATCGAAGTGATATCTTTTGCTGCTGCGGCTAAAGACATCCCTTGGAGGGTTGGGGGCGGAGCACTTCAACTGGGACTGCTGTTTTCGTAAAAGCTGTCCCGACTGAAGAATAATAATAAATGGCTCCGAAAAATTGAAATCAAGATTGAAAATTATCTGAGCATAACCCTGATAATTAGTAAATATGCCACTTAGGTTGTGGTTAACTTTTATTTATTTTTTTACATTTTGATGAGACGGGTCTGCCAGGTCCATCTTGTTGAGTATAAGCAGGTGAGGTTTAATACCAAGGTATTCTTTAAAGAGAGGGTTTCGACCACATAAAGGGATGTTTTCTAGTCAAGGAAAGTCAAGATACCTAGAAATGTTTATATTTATCACACATAAATACCAGAGAAAGCAGCCACCACTCTGTAAATAGCTATGTTTGAATATTAAACACTCATAAACCTGCATGCAATCACAATGTTCAGGAGACTTGTTTTTTGGTTGTTTCAGTTCTAAACCTCTACTATGACACTTTTCTATGGTTCATAGAAAAGCAGTTTCCATTTGCAAGCTAAGAAAAGACTATATTCCAATACAACATTATACAATTCAATGAATGTTGATATATTTGGCTGGTAGGTAAACAGCAGTGCTAAAAGGTAGAGATTAGTAAAACATTTGGAACTGGCACTTCACCATGAAACCAACCCAGGCTGTCTAGCACTGCAGCATTTTTTTTATTATTATTTTTTTTTGGGGGGGAGGGGGGGTGACATGCTGTCCACTTCTTTTATATATTTATTTTTATTGCATTGCCTGATGGCACAGTACATGAGGACTGGCAATGTAATAGCTGAACTCAAGGACTGTATAACTGATATTTTACACAACTGTGAGATGGCCTGTACCACCATGAAACTCGATTCATGTGAAATTTTGTAAGATTTCACTCATCTCCATTTACAGGATATTAAGAATCCACCTGAACAGATTTAAATGAGTATGTGCCATCCTTGATGCAAGAACAATCGATCCCAAATAAATTTCTGAGATATACAGCATTCATCAGGGATACATATATAGGCATACACCCAGACGTTACACTCTGAATGTGCAAGTGCATTGGCTTAAATTTTGCAGATAAAAAGGATATTCTGGCATCATGTACTTCCACAATACAGTCAACTTTGGTAAGATTAGCCCTCATCTGTTTGATCCCTGTAGGAGAAACAGTAAAATTAGTCAGATGATATATCCTATGGTAATGAAGTTACACTTATTTTATTTTATGTATTTCTGAATCATTTGATACATTTCCAGTTTTCAAACATGGTCCAAAGATTATAAAGTTCCTCCTTAAAACAATATCTTTTACAGAATGCAATAAAGAATTACTATGCAGGGGCGCACGGAGGATTGTCCCCCGACCCCAAAAAAAACCCAAAAAATCCCAACCAGCGCGAGAGCTACTGCGCATAAGCTCCATTTAGGCAGCGCTGGCCTATACAGCAGCAGCGGCGCTGTCAAAGAAGCGTCCGCGGTGGTGCTGTGTACACTACAGCACCGCCGCGGCTGCTGTATAGGACAGTGCCGCTATAGTGGCCATTTAGTTAGCCATGGGGGGGGTTTCTGGAGACTCAGAAACTCCCCCTGCGTACGCCACTGCTATGGAAAGAACCTGAAGCAGAATGTGAGCACTTGTAAAAGATAAAAAACAGAAAAACATTGTAATGCAGAGGTATTTCACTGTCCCTCACTCATCTTTCTGTGTGTATTAATTTAGATATTACTAAAATAAAATGATTTGTACCCCTGCTACAAACTAAAAGTGTGTTTTTCTTTATCAACTGTGTGTGTATATATATATATATATATATATATATATATATATATACATATACACATACTAATCCCAAAGTCTGCATTTTTTTTGAGCATAGTTTAAGCCTATAAACATATAAACATACTGTGCGTCTATAAATATATTAACAACCCTCACACCTACAGATGATAGCTAGAATCGGACTGGTTGCTATAGGCAAGACCTGCACTTTTCCTTTTTAGAAGTTATGACACATTTATCCCTTGTCTTTTTAACACATAGCTTTCGATTTGAACACTGACATAGTCATAGGAGTAGAGAGTAAGTCTAGATTACATTCGAGCATAGATCCAACCTGGATTTTATAGCTGCAGGTATGCTTTGTCTTTTCCTTTCCCAGACTTCTTGCCAGCAAAACACTGCATCATGCATTATCCATAAGTGCCATGCATTCATGTACAGAATATGCGCAAAGGCATAAAAAATGAAAGTGGTCCCAAGCAAAAAACATTTCCACATGCAGTTGTGGCATTCTGCCAATAAAAAAAGTTTTTAAAATGAAATATACACTTTCATCCTGAATGTTTTTTCGATATCCATATACATGGGAGAATCTGCTGACTAAGGTCTCATACACACTGGCATTAAACTGAATGGCTTAAGCACATTTAAGATATATCATCAAAGTCTGGTAAACTGTGATGGGGCTCAAACAAATGAGGTAAGCAATGGACATGTACACACACCCAGTTTCTGACAAGCATTATCTTTGAGCTTACTGAACTTAATCTTGGGGCACTGATCCTCTTTAGGGTTATCTGGTGAGTGTTCTCAAAGAAGGGAATTCCAATGAAAAAGTATGCATAAGTTAAGGATAAAAGAAAAGTGGGTAAAAAAATATGCATTATATATTTGGGTATTGATTATTCCCACTAAGGAAGCCAGAAACACTGTCAAAATGTGTATGGACATACAAGTACCAATCTTATTTCAGTCACTTGTTACATTATTTGTTTTTGCCCAAACATATAATTTATTACCTTTAACCTATATTTTTGTTTTCATTTTTCAGGGAACTTACTCTTTTGATAACATTTACCAGACAATCCTAAAGAGAATCCCCGCACAGAATATTTGCCACTGCATGGTACCAATACATTGTTTAACCAGCACTGCTTATCTTAAATACCCCTAGTATCACATGAGCTGCATATCTGATATGGCTGATGTGTGTATATATTATCAAGTTTCACAAGCATTCTGTAGCTGAAACATACCTATTGTTACCTCACCAGCACAGTATATGTACTAGTCAATAGGGACCTGCTCGATTAATTTGGCCATAGAATATTAAATGGAAGGTATGTCTATAGCCCTCCAGTTGTAGTGTTTCCTGCTGGGACCACAACTCTATGGGTGCACAATTTGATTTCCCCAATAGTTGTACACCTGGTCTCTTTTAGTGTACTTAGCACATCTATAGTCCCGGCTCGACAATAAACAGCGCAAAAGCACTATTCTGAATACAGTTATGTTTCTGAAGCTACAATAACAAAGCTGCAAGCTACCAGTTGCCTACAAATGAATTAGGAGCCTATTTAATATTAACTGGGTTTTTGCCCTGTTAATTATCATCTGTTATCGCAACAACGATAGATGAATTTTCAGGACAATTTAATAAACAAGCCATGCTGTGAAAGCACATCCGATAGGAGGCTGTTCCGGCGATGACTTTATTTCTAATGAAGACTTCATGTTCTGACCAGAGGGTATATTTACTAAACTGCAGGTTTGAAAAAGTGGAGACATTGCCTATAGAAATCAATCAGATTCTAGTTATCATTTATTTTGTACATTCTACAAAATGACAGCTAAAATCTGATTGGTTGCTATAGGCAACATCTCCACTTTTTCAAACACAGTTTAGTAAATATATCCCCAGAAGTCTTTACTGGGCAAGCATGGTTTCCATTTGCAGTAAACAGTGCAGGGAAGAGCGGCAACTCTGCTGGAGAGGGATCCAAAGAGCCCTCTTCTGCAATGCTCTTCCCATAGGATTGAATGGCTAATGTCATCTTCACGCAGCATTCACCATAGAGGACAAGCACAGAAAAGCTAAGCTTTTCAAAGCTTGATAAAATTAATACTATGGAGACTGCAGTTTAATGCAGTAGAGATAGATCTCCTGCATTACAATTTTTTGGGAATAAAGATTTCACTTAAAACTGATTAAACTACGTGGAAAAGGCAGTTTCTGCAGGGTGTAAGGTTCCATAAATAGGCCCCTTAGATTGTTGGGGAGGTGATCGCCCCCCTATGGATCCACAACACTAGAAACGTCTCTTATAGGGCACTAGTTTTAGTATTTCCTAAAGTTTAACAAATGGCAAATACGGTCCTGATACTAAACATAGTATCAATGTGTCATGAAAGACAAGGTCTTTGGCTGGATTTCGGCTTGCATGTCAGTAACACAAGATAAGCTGATCTCTCACCCTTAGCCATATGCCCCGGGAACCAGTGCGCCACCACCTGCTCTCCAAAATCATATGGCCGGCGAAGGAGAAGCGTAAGCCTCATCCTGAGCGGTGCCTGGTAATAAATAAGATAAACCTCAGTTACAGCAAACTTATTTTTACTGGGGGACTCAAATCAAGACGGCACCTGCATGCATGCACAATAGCATCCCCTAGAAACATTACACTCAAACTATCAGTTCCTACGTTAAATAACTTGCCTCCGTGCTCGTTCGCGTCACTGCTTGTCACTTACTAACACTGCGCGATCCCGCTCATTCTCACAGTCGAGCCCCCGGTGCATTGCCAATCAGTCAAAACCCCAATAGTTAGTCCTTCTATTACAAGTGTGTAAGTTGTAGGTGATGGACACACAACCAAGAATGCAGAGGAATGGATGTTGCAGCAGAGGTGAAATTGAGAAAAGTCTCCCCACTAACGTAAAGCTGCCTCTGTGGGCTAGTAATGGTTGACCCAATTTAAATCCTCTGCTTGGCTCCATTATTTTTTAATACTGTAGATGGTGCTGTATATAGTTGACATCGGGTACAGTCTCTGCACTTGCTTAAAGCACGAGTTTCCTCAGTGGGTAAGTAACCAGGTGCCCTATGAGCAGTGTTAGTAGAGTTCTTGATTACAATCCCCTTATTGTTTGTTTCAGTACTTTGGCTTTTGCAGCAGCTGAAGAGAGTCTTCACTTAAGTCCATTTGCGAGCTGTATGTTGCATGAAATTACTCTGTGCATGCCAGTGGCAGGGCCGTAACGAGGGTGATGTGGGCGGTGCCGTCGCCCAGGGCGCAAGGCTAAGTGGGCGCAGCAGCCGCCCGCTACCTGCCTCCATACCTTCAGCCCTTAAGTTCCGCTTAAGGGCTGAAGAGAGAGAGAGATATAGTAACTTACAAAAGTCTGATGCTTCTGCCCATAAGTTCCGATGCGTTCCACTGCCGAACTTCCTGTCAGTGGAACTGCGGAACTTATGGGCAGAAGCATCAGACTTTTGTAAGTCTCTCTCTCTCTCTCTCTCTCTCATTTCTGAACAGATGCTTTGCTCTGGCTATTTTGACTGAGCGGTTAATATGATTTTGGATGCTTAAAGTTGTGTTCTTTCAGAAAGTGTTGGGAGAACTGTATATGAATGAATGTTTTTAGTGTGTGCCATGTATTGGCGTCTCGGTCTCTCTCTCTCTCATTATATGAAGTAAATTCATACTATTAAAAGGATTTCAACCCCCCCTTAAATTCATGCCCACTACAGTTTATGTACTTAAGTGCATGCATATATATATATATATATATATATATATATAAAATAATTTTTTCAGTAAAGTGCTAGCCACACCCACTTGTCAAATGCCACTCCCACTTAGATGGGAGGCGCCGCTGCCCTGTCTCGCCCAGGGCACTAAAATGTCTAGTTACGGCACTGGCCAGTGGTGAATGTGTTTAAAACACAATCAGAGAGGCCGGGCAGCACACTCTCCCTGCCTGTCTCTGCCAAACGGACCTGCACATAGTGTCAAAAAGGGGGCGGGGACTAAATCGCCGCTGGTGCTTGATCCGCCCTTGGTGCTTGCTCAAAAATGTACATTACGCCAATGAACGCAGATGATTTGCATGCAAATCATATGTGAATGACACTGCTACTTCCTACTACTTAAATAGCCGAACGGGTGTTGGAAAGGGGTGGTTGATCATAAGTAAGGTCAGGGACAGGCTGGGCTGGGGGAAATGGGGGTATCTGCCCCCTGTGCTGGTTCCATAGTGCGCTACCTTGGGCTGGGTCACTGGGCCACCTGCATTTTTTCCTTTAAAATGCGTGCCACTATATAGCACAGAACATTTGTATGCAAGTAAGAAAACCTATAAAAAAAATGAATTGTGTGTACAGTATGCATTAAGAGCATTCTGATTCATGTATTTAATGTAAAAAGAAAAAAAATATTCTTTAAAATGTTTTTTTAACGATTATAGTATGATGCTGGGGAGAACACTGGAAGAGTATCTTGATAATCCACTTGGGTTTAAATATGGGCGCACATATGCTCAAGTTCCTTGTTCGTTTTAAAAAAAATTCTACATACGTAGAGGTTGCATGTGAAGATGAATCAGGCCTACAATGCGTAAGTGGAAAGTCTTTACTCAATGTCTTCAGCTAGGTTGCTGTAACTAAAAAGGGATTTGAACTACGGTCTCCACTATCACTTCCCACAGAAAACCAGAACACTAGCCCACTGAGCTAACTCATGAGCAGCAAAGAACTTATTTTAAATCTCCTTTTTTTAGCACTTTAAATATTGCACCAAGCTGTTTCATAGCATTGAGAAAACTATCACCCCATATTTGAAGTATAGCTCAGTAGGCTAGTACCCAAGGCTCACTGGACAGAGATAGCAGATGCCCATTTTCCATTCGCTGCTCCATTTTTAGTACATTGGATGTTGCAGCAAGGGCCAGTGGCAGGAGGATGCTGTGTTTACCTGGGCACCCCGCCAGCCCATCATTTTTTTTCCACCATGTTTGCCTTCTTGAACTTCCGAGGCGACTCAGTGCTGGGAAGTGGCACATGCACAGTAAACCCCCAAAGAGACTTGTGCACAAATTGCCATCAAGGGGGAGCTGGAAATGTCAGCACTGGCCCTGGTTGCTGAAGACTTGTTGAAGATATTGAGGAAAGTGTCACCATTTGCTTAACATATGAAATTGTTCAGTGAGCTGGTAGCCAGGTTATCTTGATGGCAAATATTTTCAAGTCCCTTGGCTCATACCAGTTTTAGTTCTTTGGAAGTTTGCAACAGCCTGGTTGAATATCTTGAGTAAAGTTCTGCCCTCTTCATCAAGTCACAAGTGGATAGAGTGCTAATAACCAGTGCCAGTGGGGCCCTGGATTAGTTCTTCTAGCTTGTTCCATTTTCCATACCTTGGATGTTGCAGCAGGTTGATTGAAACCATTGAGGAAAGACTCCCCAAATTCTCAAATCATGAGATGGCTTTTGGTCAAGTGGTTTACAGATAGTGAAAGTGTAAGTCCTGTTTCAAATCCCCTGTCTCCCTTTTTTTAGCATCTTGGATGTTGCAGCAGGATAGTTGAAGAAAGTCAACCCACTTGCATATTACTTGAGATGGCTGGTATCCTGACAGTGATAATGGTGAACCTGATTTGAATCCCTGGCTTGTTAAAGTAATCTCCATGATGTTGCAGCAGTGTGTTAGTCTAGTAGGTGATTGGTGATAGTTGATGCCTTTATTCAAATCCTCCAAGTGGTTCACTTAAGTGTGTTGATGTTGTAGCAGCATACCTCCCCAGTATACTGATTTTGTTGGGACAGTCCAGAGTTGCAGACCCGAAAAGGGGTTGTGCTTACACAAATGTGGCAGTTTTACCAAAAAGTGGGCAGGGTTTACTTTCTCAGCTGTTCTGTAATCAGTGATAGTCGTGACACTGATTCAAATCCTCAGACTGGCTCTCTCTTTGGTACCTTGGTTGGTTGAAGAAAGTTTCAGCATTTAATTTAATAGTTAGTTCGGTGGTCTTTTAGCCATGAGCAGTGATAGTGGAGGACCTGATTAAAAATCCTTGGCTTGTCCCATTTTTAGAACCTTTGCAGCAGATTGGTTGAAGACAGGTGCTCTACGGGCAGAAATAGTGGAAGCTCTCATACAGATCCCTTGCCTCTGGCTGCCCTTTCTGAACCTTGACTGTTGCAGCAGCCAACATTGATGGCCATTTCTCTAATACTAAAAAAACACTCTGGTTCATCCTTACTGACTAGTTCACTTTTTAGCACCTTGAATTTTGTAGCAGACTGTTGAAGATATTGCGAAAAGTTAAACCACATGCTGAAAGCCTGAGGTGGCTCAGTGGGCTAGTACCTTGGATGTTTCAGCAGACAATTTCAAGACATTAAGGAAAGTCACCCAACTGAGTGGTCTCAGACGGCTATCTGCCAGGTGATCGTGTACAGTGGTAGTGAAAGCTATAGTTTGAATCCACTAGCTCAGTTTTTATTATTTTATGGATATTACAGCAGACTAGTTTAAGACATTGAATAAAATATTTTTACCCACTTGCAGTATATGTTGGCTCAGCAGGTTTGTAGCTATGTATCAAGAAGTAACGGTAGTCCATGGTTCAAATCCACTGGATGTCTCCCTTTTTATTACCTTGCATATTGCATTAGGTTTATTGAAGACATTGAGACAAGCCTATACATTAAAATATACTGTGGCTCAATGGGCTAGTAGCCAAGTTGGCTGCTGGCAGTGATAGTTGAAGCTCTCTTATGTTTTTAAAGACTGGTTGAGGACATTAAAGAAAGTTACCACATTCACAAAGTACAAGTTGGTAGAAGAGGAGCTATTTTGGCTTCCCTGGCTGGCTCCCCTTTGGCACATGTAGCAGCAGGGTCATTAAAGATATTGAGGAAAGTCTCAGCACTCACTTTATGTATAAGATGCCTCAGTGGCTTGGCAGCCAGGTGATTTCCAGACAGTGATAGCAGAGGCCATGTTTTGAATCCCATAGCTGCTTCAAGTTTTATTGCAGAAGATTGATTGAAGACATTGAATAAAGTTTTGCCAGTTACGTAAAGTTGGCTTACTGAACTAGTAGCAAGGTACCCAAAGTGGCGTCCCTGATTCACATCCCATGTCTGGCTACATTTTCAGTAACCTAAATACTGTAGCACGCTAGTTGAAGACATTGAGCAAAGTCTAGCCAGTTCTCTAAAGAGCAGGTTGACTGAGAGTGCTAGCTGCCAGGTACTTTAAAATTAGTAATAGTGAAGCTGCTGTTTCAAATGCCCTGGCAACCAAACATTTCAGTGGATGCAGCACCTGGCTGGTTAAAGGCATTGAAAAAAGTTTCAACACTTACATAAAGTATGAGATGGCTCAGTGGGCTATCCAGGTTCCCTGTTGGGAGTAACATTGCAGAACCAGGTTTGAAACACCTGGCTTCACTTCTAATATTTGAATGTTGCAGATGACTAGCTGAAGTCATTGAGGAAAGTAGCTCCACTTCCTTAAATCACAAGTTAGATCTATGAGCAAGCAGCCTACGTCGCAATGGGCAACCATGGTTTAAATCATCCTTTAATACCTTGGATGTTGCAAGAATTTGTTTGAAGACATTTAAAGTCTTCTAATCACCTTAAAATGCAAGGTGGCTCAGTGAGCTTGCAGCCTGGTTTTTTATTGTTCAAATCCCCAGCAAGCCTATTTTTAGTACCTTGAATTATGCTGCAAGGTGATTTAAGACATTAAAAAAAGTTGCTAGTATTTCATAAGGTATGGAGTGGCTCATTGGACTATTAGTTGCATTTTATACTTGCTGTGATAGTGGAGGACCTGGTTCAAATACCATGGCTTGCTCCCATTTTATTAGTTTGGATGTTGCTGATTGAAGACAGCCAATTACGGAGAAGGCCATGATTTCAATATCCTTCTATTACCTTCCATGTTGTGCCAAGATGGTTGAAAACATTGAGTAGAGACTATCAACTTACTCAAAGCATGACAATGGTCAGTGGACTAGTAGACAGATGTCTTATGAGCATTTATGGTGGAGGTCCCTTTTCAAGTACCCTGGCTTTTAGTACTTTCACTGTTTCAGCAGTCTGGTTGAAAACATTTATTTAGTTTCACAACTTACATAAAACAAGAGATAGCTCAGTGAGCTAATAACCTTGTACTACAAAATTGGTAGACCTGGGGGTAAATGTATCAAGCTGAGAGTTTTTCACCGGGTTTGAAAAACCAATCAGATTTTAGCTATCATTTATTTAGTACATTCTACAAAATGATAGCTAGAATCTGATTAGTTGCTATAGGCAACATCTCCACTTTACAAACCCACTGGAAAACTCTCAGCTTGATACATTTACCTCCTGGTTTGAATCTGCTCACTGATTACAATTTTTTTAAGATTTGGCTACAAACTCATTAAAGACATTGTAGAAAGTAACTGTTTCTCCGTACTAGTTGGCTCAGGTGGATAGTAGTCAGGAGCTCTATTGTTAGTCTTAGTGTGGGCCCTGTTTGGCTCCCTTTATAGTACCTTAGATGCTGAAGCTGTCTAGTTAAAGAAAGTGAGAAAAGTCACTCTCCTTTAAGCATGAAATAACTCGGTGAGCTAGTAGTTGGATCTTTTATGGGTAGTGAAAGTGGAGGCTCTAGTTCAGTTTTGGCTAACCTGTGACATTCCAGGTGTTGTGAAACTACAAGTCCCAGCATCCTTTGCCAATATATAGCAGCTTATTGCTGGGACTTGTAGTTTCACAACACCTGGAATGTCACAGGTTAGCCAACACTGCTCTAGTTCACTGTGCAAACAAAAAGTCTCTACTATTGTACTTAAAGTTGCAGTAATATTTTTTTCTATTTAAGGACATGTGCAATAAAATGTGACTAATGTGTTCACATTTAATGCTGTGCAGTATTTTTACTATTATGGTACAGCTCACAAAAACGGTAAATCATCAATGTTTAATTCCTGCTATCTGGTGAAATAATCCTGTGAGATCACAGTATAATGAAGTTATTCAAAATTATCTTGATACAGGAATCCTGGACGAACACATGTATATATAGTATATCTGCATTTTATTTGGTTAACAGGAATGTTTATGGAATTCATGTCAAGCTTGTTGAAGTTTCAAATAAATTAAGCCAGCAGATATATGAATATATACAGGACATTTATAGGAAAGCCACGTATCATGACAAAATATAAATATAATTTCTCTGGGTTGGGTGCTTATCCTGTCGACAGTCAGACTGTTGACACCAAAATGTGACAGTCAAAAATGTCGACAGGTTCATTGTGTCTGAGTGGTTAAAATGGCAACATTGTGACTGTCAACAGGTAATAATAGGAAGTCGACAGTCACAATAAAGCCGCCAGACCCGCCAGCACAATACAGATGCCAGACCAACCGGCACAATACAGTAAATAACACAGTATAAAAATAAAACATTAGTACATAAAAAATAAAACACAGTATAAACCTAGTGCTGCCCGACTTGGCTGGTAGTAGCAACATTTTCCCGCAACCCAGCGCTCAGGTCGTGGGAAAGCCCCATATAATAAAAATACCTAGAGACTATAATTAAGTCATTACGCGGCGGGAGCTCTTCAAGCGACCTAGGTTGCGGTGGTCCCAAGTTTTTTTTTTATTTTTCCAAGCACTGATTCTCTGTATTATTTGTTCGTAGAATTATTATTAGATCGTAGAATATAATTTTATTTTTTTAGCTTTTTTTTTTTAGCTTGCAAGTTGCCATATCCAAGCATATAATTTTATTTTATGGACAGGCATGGATTACAAATGAAGAACCTGGATGTTGGTGAGTATACAGGGGTGTATTTTATTTTTTTCAAATAAAGTTATTTTACAAATGTGTGTGTGTTTTATTTACATTTTGACTTGGCGCACTACAGGTCCCAGCAGACCCAGGGCATGCTGGCACTTGTGGATCCCCAAGTGCCAGCATGCCCTGGCAGTCATGGGTATGCTGGTGCTTGTAGTACTGCAAGCATGCTGCAGGTTCCCCTACTATAGTCAAATAAATTATCGGGAATTACAACTGTGCTTATTCATTTGCCTAAACTGGATAACAAGTTCTATATTATATCTTGTGTAAGTGTGGTTATTAAACGAGATCAATATCGTGAAGACACCCTGACCGTTGAAAACCTTTTGGCTGTGTTGACAATAAGAAGGGGAGTTTTCTGCCAAACAGCTATCACGTTGAACTGGGTGAGATCACACTATTATTTTCACTCTTCAAAAAGAAGGAATATACATGTGTATCATCTTATAATACTCCAGTTGAAGATAAAAATAAGAAACACGTATATATACTGTGTTCAGTACTTATAAAAAGTGAACTAGCCTTTCACTTTTAATTATAGACTGATACTACAGGATAGTGCTATTTAAGAGGTCTGGCCATATGAAATGAATTTGATACTGCATATTTGTAATACTAAGTGTATTCACCGTTCACACTTAGATTGCTTGTTTTATGTTTCAGGTATCTAGGATATCAGGATTAGTGTCAATTGTTTGTGTTTTTAATATTACGATTAGGCAATTATTGTATATTTTTATTTATTTTGTATTTATATTGTATATTTTGATATAAAATATGTTTTATTTAACAGCATAAATCCGCAATAATTTATCTTTTTTGTCATTTATATGTTGAGTCCCCTGGCGTACCTTTCATTAGATATTTATGTGTATTCCCTGCTATAATGCCACCAGTCCTGGCTGGCAAAGCCTAGTGCTGGTACTAGTAAAATTGGGCTGACCCACACTTTTTGTATTCCAACATGACTGTGCCCCAGTGCACAAATCAAGGACTACAAAGGCATGGTTTAATGAGTTCTGCGTGGAAGAACTTGACTGGCCCACATACAGTAGATCCCTGACCTCAACCATATCCCATTATTATTATTATTATTAATTTTAATTTATAGGGCGCCACTAGGTGTCCGTAGCGCCGTACAGGGACAAACAAGTACAATACAAGGTGGGACGGCACGGTACAGTAAACAGTAAGCACAGTAACTCAGTAAGCTCAAAGCACAGCTAGAGAGAGGGGGAGGGAGGACCAGCAAGCGCAGGAGCCCAAGAGGAAGGGCGCGGATGACGGGGAGACCCCCAGAGGGGTGGGGGGAAAGGTAGCTGGAGAGCAGAGTTAGAAGTGTAGGAAACAGGAGGAGAGATGGCCCTGCTCAAGGGAGCGTACAATCTAAGGGGAGGGGTAGACAGAGAGACACAGGGATGAGAGGGAGAGAAGGGGGAACGGGGGCAGAGTCAGGGGAGGGGGAAGAGAGGGGATCCCCTCTTGTCCCATTGGGATGAACTAGGACAGAGATTGCGAGCCAGGCCTTCTCGTCCTACATCAGTTACTGACCTCATAAATGTTCTACAGAATGAATCAGAACAAATTCCCACAGAAACACAGCAACATATTGTGAAAAGACTTCCAAGAAGAGTGGACGCTGTTATCGCTGCAAAAGGGGGACCAACTCTATATTAATGTATATGTATTTGAATAAGTCATTACAGTCCCTGTGGCGTTTGGCCACATTGTGTTTCCAGCATTGCTATAAGGTACACAACATTCTTAGAGCTTTATTCATGTAAAAACAATAGCTTATAGTATACATAACATGATGATATAGAGCCACATAAAGCCCTTACAATCGTCTCTTGATTTTTTTTGGACTAGTTACCATTTTGGTAATATGAGGTGCAATCATTATATGACTGTTTTAAATGGCAACAGCTCTGCGGTTTTGATACATTTAACAAGAATATAAAATATAAATCATAATCCAGATTACAGATAATGCTGCTATAATATATAAAATACTGTGTAAAATTCTTCCTAATCATCCTTTCTAATGAGCCAATTGGAAGGGTTTAACCAGCTAAACCAACTACCATCTTGGTCTTGTTCAGGTTCATTAAATTTCTCTTTAAATTCTTATTTTAATTGTTAAACTTTGAGTACATGTCCTGCAATTACATCAGTAAAATTATCAGGGATATAATTACAGCAGGCAGGGCCTACTATTTGACACATACCCCCTTGTGCTGCTAACAAGTAGTTCAATAACAAACTATGCTGGTTTACCACTTAAAAATTAAATCGCAGAGTGTCACTTAAAACCTGTGTGATGTCCAACATGTCATCAGTAACATTATCAAATAATTTGACAAAATGCTTCTAATTGATGCATATTTTTCACAGAACCCCCAAATATTGACAAAGAGGAGCCCATCTTACTATACCAAGGTTGATATATTAAATCTAGAGATGCTCAGGCTCAGTTCTCCGAGAATTGAGCCCACCCGAACTTCACAGATCAGAATACCGAGCAGAGTCGGCTCGGTACTTTCAAGCGCCCACAGAAATTAAAACTAGGCAAAACGTTATTGTTGCGTCATCGGATCTCACGAGTTTTGGGTTCTGTAAGTAGCGCCCTCCACAGCGATCCAGCGCAATTTTACAGACAGACAAAGACTTGTGCAGCGTGATATCTAAAACAAAGAGGAGGAGGTGTCAGTTTTCTTAAAAGTCTCCAGTGACATTCTACTGAGTTATAGCTCACACACAAACAGCAGATGTCCATTGCTAATTGTCATTGCTGAAATAAATATAAAAGGGCTGGCAGTGTTGTTCAAAATCTGCAGTTACATTGTACTGTGTTATATAGCTCACACACAAACAGGAGAGCTCCGTTGCTAATTGTCACTGCTGAAATAAATATAAAAGGGCTGGCAGTGTTGTTCAAAATCTGCAGTTACATTGTACTGTGTTATATAGCTCACACACAAACAGGACAGCTCCGTTGCTAATTGTCATTGCTGAAATAGAAATAATAGGGCTGTCAGTATTCTTCAAAATCTGCAGTCACATTGCACTGTGTTATTATAGCTCACACAGAAACAGGAGAGGTCCCAGTTTTGTTGCCAATCTATAGTCTATGTGGAATTTCTCCATTGCTAATTGTCATTGCCTTAAATAGAAATAATAGGGCTGTCAGTGTTCTTCAAAATCTGCAGTCACATTGTACTGTGCCATAGCTCATCCAGAAATAGGAGAGGTGGCAGTGTTTAGTGCTGAAACAGAAATTCAAATATTAGGGCTGTCAGCGTTTTTAAAAGTCTTCAGTAACATTCTACTGTGCCATAGCTCATACAGAAACAGGAGAGGTGGCAGTGTCCTTGTCACTCTCCAGTCACATTGTTCTTGTCACTCTCCAGTCTTCAGTAACATTGTTCTTCTTACTCTCCAATCTCAGTGCTGCTGGTCACACAGAAACAGGGGTAGCAGTGCATCTTAGTGTAACCGGTGATACACAATTGTAGGATACCACTTTGTATTTGCAACAGGATGAGGGAGATATTTGTGTAGCTGATGTCACTAATGAGGATGTTGATGAGGATGATGTTGTTTGTGTAAGTCCTGCACCAGTGGAAGCAGCTCTTGCCAGTGATAAGAAGAAGGCCAATGTCATGCCTTGGCAAAAGACCAACAATTCCACCTCTTATGTGTGAAAATATTTTTACCCAATCCTGACAACATTTGTCTAGCCATTTGTAGTGTTTGTAAAGCCACACCGACAACACCTTCCTCATCAATATCCTCACTAGTGATCAGAGATATTCCTGCATCCAAGTTGCTAAGGCTAGATGACTTCTCCCCTATCTATGATCTTCAACCCTGAAGTAGACCAAGAAGAAGACTACTAGTAGTTTACAACAATTGACTGTTAAACAATTCTTTGCAAGTGGAAGCAAGTATGAAAGCTGTCACCCAGTAGCAAAGCGGATCACAGACACCATGGCGACTATGCTAGTATTAGATCTGCGTCCAATATCCACATTTAATGCAGCTGGTTTTAGACAGTTAATTGAGGTCCTGTGTTCCCGTTACCAAAATCCATCACGACACCATTTTACTAGAAAAGCAATTCCTCACCTCTACCAGAAGGTTCCATAAAATGCAATTATTGGGCTAAAGAATGCCATTCTATCCACAGATATGTGGGCAAGCGGAAGTGGGCAAACTAAAGATTATATGACTGTGACAGCCCACTGGGTTGGTGAATTGCCTTCAGCAGCAGAAACAGCAGCAGCATGTACCCAACAACGCCAGATTATTCCGAAGCGGGCTACTCTGTGTATCAGCGGCTTCACTAAGGCATACTGATGACAACCTGTTTGAAAAACTAAAGGATGTCATTGCAACATGGCTTATCCCGTTTCAACTCTCCTGAGGATATGTAATTTATGATAATGCCACCAATATTGTGAGGGCATTTTAGCTGGGTGAAATCCATCACATTCCCTGTTTTGTTCACAGAATCTTGGTGGTACAGAGCTTTTTGAAAAATGACAGGCACGTGCAAGAGATGCTGTCTGTAGCCCAAAATTTTTTAGGACATTTTCGGCATTCTGCAACAGCATGTAGGAAATTGCAGCAGCTGCAAGAACAATTTATTTTGCCCTGCCACCAACTGAAGCAAGAGGTGGTAACAAGGTGGGATTCTACACTTTATATGCTTGTGTGAATGGAGGAACAACGAAAAGCCATCCACACTTACTCCACAAGCCATGACATTGGGAAAAGAGGAGGAATGTATTTTAGTCCAGCGCAGTGGAGAATACTTTCCGTGTTGTGCAAGGTAACATAGTAACATAGTTAATGAGGTTGAAAAAAAAACCAGTCCATCAAGTTCAACCTATTTTGGATCTCCTGCGATCCTGCACTTATATTTGAAATTAATCCAGAGTAGGCAACTGCCCATCTGTTTCAATTTTAAAATTCCCCCAGACTCAATATTGCAATCCAATTTTTGCCCTATATCCACTACTATCCTTTATTTTAAATTAACGGTCGTATCCCTGGATACACCTTTCCGCTAAAAATTTGTCTAACCCTTTCTTAAACATATCTATTGAATCTGCCATCACAACCTTCCCTGGCAATGAATTCCATATCTTGACTGCCCTTACTGTAAAGAACCCCTTCCTTTGCTGGTTGTGAAATTTCCTCTCCTCTAAACTTAGGGGATGACCACGTGTCCTGTGTATGGTCCTTGGGGTAAAAAGTTCCCATGAAAGCTCTCTGTATTGACCCCTAATGTATTTGTACATAGTAATCATATCTCCCCTTAGACGCCTCTTTTCTAAAGTAAACATGCCTAAACTGGCTAACCTTTCCTCATAACTTAATGACTCCATACCCTTTATCAATTTTGTCGCCCTTCTCTGAACCCTTTCTAGTTCCAAATTATCTTTTTTATAGAGTGGTGCCCAGAACTGTACTGCATATTCAAGATGAGGTCTTACCAACGATTTATACAGTGGCAAAATTACACTGTCTTCCCTTGCATCTATGCCCCTTTTTATGCATGCCAATACTTTGTTTGCCCTTGCAGCTGCTGCTTGACATTGAGCACTATTGCTAAGTCTACTGTCTACGAGCACTCCCAGAGAGGTGCTGAAACGATTCAAAGTAGTCACCTGTGAACTGAGTTCAGACACTGATGGCTTGAGCAAAGTGATTCCCTTAATTAGACTTTTGGAAATGCACCCTGAAAAACTGAAGGAGATGAAACAAAGAAATTACGCTAAGTATGTCAGACTTGTAAACGAAGTACTTTAATTGGTTCGCCAGCATCGAAGAGTTATCAACTTCTGGAAATCGTATCACTACATTTTGGCGACTATGTTTGATCCTAGGTGCAAGAGCTATGTTTTCTCTTTATTTCCCACTGTCCCAGATCACAAGAGATGCAGTGAGCTTCTGGTGAGCAAGTTGACAGCTGAAGTGGTACCTGACATGACGTTGTCCCCTCCTTCAGTTTCTCAGGCTACTGCTGCTAGGAAAAAACTACATTTTTTTAAGAGACCCAAGGATGATGCAGATGATTCAGCAGAACATTTTGAAATTTGGTCTGGTGTAAAAAGAATTGTCCAAAAATCATGACAGCTCTGTCATAAAATAGACTACAAATTCAACGAGGAAGGACTTTACTGGCATTTAGATCAAATAATAATAATGAGGTACTCTTGACGTTGGGATGCAGGCTTAAGTCTTTTGATCAAAATATGAACTAATACCTCATGTTTTAATTTTGCTAGACACACACAGATATGCAGTTTAAAGGTTAAGCGCTGACAACTTTCTTTTTGTTTTGTATACATATATGGGCATTTATATTGCCACACAGCTGGTACCACATACAATATTGGATATACCGAGCGCAGGCTTATTGCCAAGCAGCTGGTACCATATATAATGTGGGATATACCGAGTGCGGGTTATTTATGTTACAGAGACTTCTATGATGGTGGTTTCCTGCGGGGTTGAATTAAAATTGTGTTAGGGTGATGTTTGTTTTCAATCCTCCTTTCAATTGCCACTCTCTCATATGTGTGACCACATCCTTTTTTTCACTGGGTTCGTCATCTCCAACCCACCGGGGCACCCCAGATTGGTCTTGGTCTGATAAATGCACGTATCCCGGAGGGGTCAGCGCTCATCGCCATGTATTAGCTGTAGAATTACCAAGTTATCCATGGAACAGGTGAAGTGATCAAAGGAACCATAATTTAATGACCCATTCTCAGTTTCACTGTACCGGCTGTGTGCTCTGGGTGACGGCGATCTCCTCGTCTTCATCTTCCAAAGCTTAGTCTGAAGGGTCCGATTTGTTTTCTCAGGTCCTAATAGCTATTCTTTAAACTGCACATATTTATCGTCCTGCCTCAGGGCATCCTCTCTATATTGCTTCTGTAGCGCAGTGTATCTCTCATGTACGAGCTCTCTTAAATCTGGGATCTAATCCGGTGGGTCACGTTTTAACTTAAGTACGGTCTCCTCAACTGCGTCTATATATTGGTATAAATCTCTGTTCAATGCAGCATATTCCTACATTCCATGCTGCTCACATGTTCCGTATCACAGTCTGTCTGAAGCAGATCTAATGCCATTCCAGTTGTATTATCCATTCCTGTGTCTACATAAGTTTGGCAGTTCTTCAGAGATGAGAGGGAGGTATCCAAAGAGGAGAAGGAGATTAAAGATGCAGCACGAGCAGACATGGTTTAATAATGTATTAACAGCACTGTTTGCTTAGGTGTCTTAAGCCCATTGTTAGCTTGTTATGTGGGGGCCCAAACAAACCAATCACTTCAGCCACAAAAGTGGCACTGCTTGTCGCTGGAGTGCTTGCTTTATTAAACTGTACATGTCCTTTACAATATCTTACATAAGGGTGGGTGAAAGGGCCCAAGGACATATCTTGCACCACTTTTCTGCCACTGCTGTGTGACAATGTTTCCTATTATTATTATTATTAATATTTATTTATAAGGCGTCCGCAGCGCCGTACAGAGACAAACAAAATTACAATACAATGGGAGACAGCACAGTACAGTAAACACAGCAACTCAGTAAGCTCAATGCACAGCTAGAGAGGGCGGGGAAGAGGAGGGAGGATCCGCAAACTACGGGGCCCAAGAAGGAGGGCGCGGAAGACAGGGAGACCCCCAGGGGGGAGGAGGGAGCGAGAGTGGACATGGGGTGGAGGACCCTCGAGGAGGAGGGCTAAGTAGCTGGAGAGCAGAGTTAGAAGTGGTGGAAACAGGAGGAGAGATGGCCCTGCTCAGAGGAGCGTACAATCTAAGGGGAGGGGTGGACAGACAGAGAGACGCAGGGGAGAGAGGGAGAGTAGGGGGACAGGCAGAAGATAAGGTATGAAGTTAAGTGGGAGACAGAAAGGCTTTAAGAAAAAGGTGGGTTTTTAGGGCCCGTTTGAAACTGGACAGATTAGGGGAAGTTCTGATGGAGGGATGGAGCTTGTTCCAGTGGAGGGGGGCAGCGCGGGCGAAGTCTTGGATACGCGCGTGGGAGGAGGTTATAAGGGGGGAAGAGAGGCGACGGTCAGAGGCAGAACGAAGAGGGCGGGATGGAGCATGAATAGAGAGGAGGGTGGAGATGTAGGGCACAGTGGAGTTGGCGAGGGCCTTGTAGGTGAGTGTGAGGAGCTTAAAGAGGATTCTGAAGGGGAATAGGATCCAGTGAAGGGCTAGGTAGAGGGGGGAGACAAAAGAGGAGCGGCGAGAGAGGAAAATAAGCCTAGCTGCAGCGTTAAGGACGGATCGAAGGGGATCGAGATGAGAGTGGGGGAGGCCAGTGAGGAGGATTTTGCAGTAGTCCAGGCGGGAGATGATCAGAGAGTGGATAAGGCATTTGGTGGCATCTTGGGAGAGGAAGGGCCGGATGCGAGCGATGTTGCGCATCTGGAAGCGGCAGGATTTAGCAAGAGAGAGGATGTGGGGGCCAAAGGAGAGAGAGGAGTCGAGGATGACACCAAGGCAGCGAAGTTGGGGGACAGGGGAGATAGAGGTGTTGTCGACAGTGATGGAGAGGTCAGAAGGGGATGGGGTATGAGAGGGAGGAAAAACTATGAGCTCAGTTTTGGCAAGGTTAAGTTTGAGGAATCGAGAGGACATCCAGGAGGAGATGGCAGAGAGGCAGGCGGACACCCTAGAGAGGAGGGAGGGAGAGAGATGAGAGGTATAGTTGAGTCGTCAGCGTAAAGGTGGTAGCTGAAGCCGAAGGAGCTGATGAGTTCACCCAGGGAGGAGGTGTATAGAGAGAAGAGTAAGGGTCCCAGAACAGAGCCCTGAGGGACCCCGACTGGAAGGGTGGATGGGGGGGGAGAGACCCAGAGGTGGTGACAGAGAAGGATCGGTGAGTAAGGTAAGAGGTGAACCAGGACAGGACTGAGCCGGAGAGGCCGGAAGACTGGAGGGTGTGAAGGAGGAGGGGGTGGTCAACGGTGTCAAAGGCTGCAGAGAGGTCAAGGAGGTTGAGAAGGGAGAAGTGGCCCCTGGCTTTAGCAGAGAGGAGGTCATTGGTGACTTTAGCCAGGGCAGTTTCAGTGGAGGGGGCGGAAACCAGACTGGAGAGGATCAAGGAGGGAGTATTCAGAAAGGTAGGAGGTGAGACGGCTCCAGACGAGCCTCTCGAGAATTTTGGAGGCAAAAGGGATAAGAGATATGGGGCGATAGTTCGAGAGAGAAGTGGGGTCGAGATTAGGTTTCTTAAGAATGGGGGATACGAGCATGTTTGAAGGAGGAGAGGAAGATGCCAGTGGAGAGGGAGAGATTAAAGAAGTGAGCGAGGTGGGAGCAGGTGGTGGGGGAAAGGGAGCGAAGAAGGTGGGAGGGGATGGGATCCAGGGGACAGGTAGTGGGGGGGAGGATGAAATGAGAGAGTGAACTTCCTCGCCGGTGGTGGGACGGAAGGAGTGGAGGGGAAGGTGGTTAAGGGACGAGGACAGAAGAGTGGGAGGGGTGGAAGAGAGAGTGGAGGAGGAGATTTCAAGTCGGATGGCCTCGATTTTAGAGGAGAAGAAGGAGACGAAATCAGAGGCAGTCAGGGAGGAGGGAGGGGGGGAGAGGAGGGGGCCAGGAGAGTGCTGAAGGTGGCAAAGAGGCGGCGGGGGTTAGAGGACTGGGAAGAGATGAGGGATTTAAAGAAAGATTGTTTAGCGAGTGAGAGGGCAGAGCTGTAGGATGAAAGGATGAATTTAAAGTGGAGGAAGTCAGCCAGGGAGCGGGATTTTCTCCAGTGACGTTCGGCGGAACGGGAGCATTTTTGGAGGAAGCGGGTAAATTTGGAGTGCCAGGGTTGGGGTTTGGAGCAGCGGGGGTGGACGGAGTGGGCAGGGGCGACCGCGTCCAGAGCGGAGGTGAGGGTGTGATTGTAGAGGGAGACCGCCTGGTTGGGGCAGGCCTGGGATGTGCTATGAACTGCTGTGTGTTTGTGTCGTTGCTCTGTTGCTTAGCATCCAGCCAGCTCGCTGCAGTGTATGAAAATAATATTGTGACCTATGAGGTGGTCAAAATTGACTGAAAATGACTGGAAATTATTGGCATTGAGGTTAATAATAATAATGTAGGAACAAAAAATAGCTAAATTATGTGATTTTTAGCATATTTTTGCTATTTTTCTAAAAAATACAGATCCAAAACGAAAACACGCAAGAGCGGTTTTGCCAAAACCAAAACACGAAGTTATTCCAGATCCAAAACCCAGGGGTCAGGGAACATCTGTAATTAAATCATGACTGTGTTGTTTGGTAATTGCTCTTTTTTACATCATATGGCATGGCATAGCTCCTAAATCAATGGAGTCTTCTATCTAGGTAGCCATAGACAATTGAGCTAGAGTACAAGTACCTGTACCTCCTATAGGTAAAAGTGTATATGCCTGATGCCCACAAATATAATAAACCTTTTGGTACATTACGTTATCACCAGATGCCATTACTATCAGTAATTGTTTGATTAAACTACTGATGCCAGTATGATTGTGTGGTTTTATATTTTAAATCCCAAATTAAATCATTACTGTTACGATGATAAAAAATACAGTTAACAAATTCCCATATAGTACCCAGAACCATATCAATAACATTTACTCATTGTAACTTGTTGCTTTGAAACAGGCAGTGTGTCAGAGCAGGCTAGATAAAGGAGAAGGGAATTCAAATTCCCTGCCCCTGAGTCACATGACTGCAACAGCGCTACCGCCCAGAAAAACAGACGGCTGAGATCGGGAGCAGAAACACGGAGAGGTAAGTTTCTTACAATAGCTTCTTGTAAGGGCCTGATCAAGGTATTGTGAAGATTCATCTTCTGTGTTTTATCCTTCCCTGGGAAGCAGGAAGATACTAGATTTACTAAGCTGCGGGTTTGAAAAAATGGGGATGTTGCCTATAGCAACCAATCAGATTCTAGCTTTCATTTAATTTGTACTATCTACAAAATGACAGCTAGAATCTGATTGGTTGCTATAGGCAACATCCCCACTTTTTCAAACCCGCAGCTTAGTAAATCTAGCCCACGGTGTTAGTTTCACCATCAATCGGCACATTATAAGTTTGTCCTAGCCCTGCAGTCACTACTCTATCCTGTTGTGCAGCGGCGGATTGGGAACTTAAAGTGGCCCTGGAAAAATTCTGAAAGTAGCCTCATGTAAGCACGACCAAATAAATGGTAGGCAGGGCAAATAGTAGGCAGAGTTAGCACTCCATTAGCATGAGCCACATTGTTTTTTATGCAAGGCAAATGCAATACGCAATGGTAGGTAGAGTCTGTCACAGTTGGCGGAGCTAACACACAAGTAGGCAAAGCATTGCACATGTAGGCTTAGCAAACAAAAGTAGACAGAGTCAGTACACCAGTGGGTGGTGTATACACATTAGTTATGTAAGTGAGGCAGCTTAATCCAGCAGCAGGGAGTTCCCAGGGTTAGCATTAATGTAATAGTAGTTGGATCTCCCACCGGATCAAAAAGTCTCCCTAACAATATAAATTAAAAAAGTAAATCACACTGCTTCTGCATACCTGTATGCAAAATTGTAGGGTGTCGAAACAATGCTGTCCTGCGCCTTAACCCCGAAGAAGAGGTCCCAACCTCCCAATGTCCTCTATTCCTCCCAATCCCCTCTTCTTGGGGTTAGGGATTTCAAAGATAAAAATCACATACTTTTAAATAAAACTGATTACTTATACACACACAAGCATGAACAATTGAAACATTTTTCTTTTTCAAATTAAATTAAAATACTCCCATGGATGCACCATACAAATTGAATTGCAAGGTTTATACTGTTCTGCATGATAATTTAGCCAGTATTAGTGATACAAAAACAATATAAACATCCTTGTGACCGTCATACAATACAAAGAGCATCCTAGTGACCGCCATACAAAATAAACAGCATCCTAGGGACAACCATACAATACAAACAGCATCCTAGTGACTGCCATACAATACAAAAGTGCATTCTAGTGACTGTCATAAATTGCAAAGAGTATCCTAGCAAACACCATACAACAGAGATCATTCTTGTGTCTGCAATACAGAGGACATCCTAATGACCCTATATAAAAAAAAGAGCACAATACTACCCCCTTGATCATGAATTAACCCCTCCTCAAAATCATTAACTCCAACCTCATTATAAAAACCCTTCATCATTAACCCCTTTATAATCATTAACTCCCTCATCCAGATAAATTATTAATCTCCACATCATCAATTAATTCCATTCATATTCATTAATCTCCTCATTACCTCCCTCAGTTTCATCAAAAGACTGTATATGTGTGCACCCAGTGTGTCTGCCCCTGTATGTGTGCCTTGCCCTGTGTGTCTGCTCCTGTATGTGTGCCCACGCTGTGTGTCTGCCCCCTGTATGTGTGCCTGCCCTGTGTGTCTGCCCCTGTATGAGTGCGCCTAGTGTGTCTGACCCTGTATGTGTGCCCGCCCTGTGTGTCTGCCCCTGTATGAGTGCGCCTAGTGTGTCTGACCCTGTATGAGTGCGCCCAGTGTGTCTGACCCTGTATGTGTGCCTTGCCCTGTGTGTCTGACCCTGCATGAGTGCGCCCAGTGTGTCTGACCATGTATATATGCCCGCGCTGTGTGTCTGCCCCTGTATGAGTGCGCCCAGTGTGTCTGCCCTGTATGAGTGTGCCCTGTGTGTCTGCCCCTGTATGTGTGCCCGCCCTGTGTGTCTGCCTCTGTATGAGTGTGCCCAGTGTGTCCGCCCCTGTATGTGTGCGTGCCCTGTGTGTCTGCCCCTGTATGTGTGCACACCCTGTGTGTCTGCCCCTGTATGTGTGCGCATCCTGTGTCTGCCCATGTGTGCGAGCCCTGTGTTTCTGCCCCTGTATGAGTGCGACCTGTGAATCTCCCCGTGTGTGTGCGAGCCCTGTGTGCTTGCCCCTGTATGAGTGAGCCCTGTGTGTCTGTCCCTGTACGAGTGTGCCCAGTGTGTGTACTCAGCAACTATATGTTGAAGTACAGGACTAACAATTATTTTATTCAGGTAGAGAGAGCATAAAAGTCTGTATCTGCAACAGTTTGTGCAGTGACAATATTGTTTTTTTTTTATTTACTTATCAAGTGATTACTTAGGCTGACACTGGATATTCATAGATGAGCTAGAGTTTGGTATATAAACTGCATTTATAGTGTACATATGGTGCTAGTGAGTATGTGATTCTGTGTGTTAAAATACCTGCTATGTACTGTACATCTTCTTCATGTGAAGTTAGTCAGGAAGTCAGAGGAGCCGTCCTCCGTTCATCCCACCCCCCCTGCGCTGTCACATTGGATCTGCAACTGCGGTGATGTCATCACAGATGGACGCGTAGCTTTCTCTCAGTCAGCAATAGGATGTGATCCTTTGATCAACACCTACCCCTGCTGTTGTGTGATTATGTATGTGGTATTGTGAAGGGGTCGCGCCGTTTACGTGCGCGCACATGAGACAGTGCACACGCCGATAGGCACGTGCGTGTATGCCCCATTGGCGCATGCGCAGTCACAACAAAGGAGGCCGGGAGTTTCCGGGTCTGGACTATAAAAGCCAGACCCAGGACTCCCCCTAGCTCTCTTTCTGCCTGCCTGCCCCTGGACGAGTACTACACTACAGAAAATACAGTACACTACAGAAAAGGTTTAATAGGAACACTACACTACAGGAAAGGGTTAATAGGGACCCACTACACTACAGAAAAGATATATATATATATTACACTATAGGATATATATATATTAAACTAAAGGAAAGGCAGTTTACTATTCTATAGGGATACACTACGCTACAGAAAATATATATATTACACTACACTACAGCAAAGGATAGGAATACACTATAAAACGGAAAACCTACACTACGCTAGAGAAAAGGACTCTATACTACAGGAACGTTCCCTACACTGCAGATCAAGAATTGGATCCAGGATGCAAGGATTTGATAAGTATCATTGATAATAATAGTATATATATATATATATATATATATATATATATAAAATTATATGTGTTTGTAATGTTGATTTGATTTGGCGCTTGTACCAGGTATCCAAGTGTAATGTCAGGTACCAAACTACATATGAGCTGTCACTATATACAGTATGTGGTCCTGAAGGTTGGAGTAGTAAGGCTTCCTTTACTGCCTCCAATTTTGCCCGTTGTGCTGACAGGTGACCAGGTAATTTAACAAGACTCTGAAGCCCTGTAGTCTTATCCAAGACTGCATAACCTGTCACATATTTCCCATCCGTGTGAGACCGAGACCCATCAACAAAGATGACTTGGTCATCCGGATGTGTTATTTGTCTAAACAAAGTCATTGTTTTATCATATGGCATTTCTCCACAGTCGTGTTCCGTCCCTGCTGTGTTTAGCAGTTGAGATAATACATATTTGACCTTGTGACTTACTTTGAGATTGCTCCCACTCAAATCCATTATCCTTC
The DNA here is from genome assembly GCF_038048845.1 of Mixophyes fleayi. Lineage (NCBI taxonomy): Eukaryota > Metazoa > Chordata > Amphibia > Anura > Limnodynastidae > Mixophyes > Mixophyes fleayi. The sequence goes on along the minus strand of NC_134407.1, from coordinate 117,488,266 downwards.
TCCCAAACCTCTGTTGAGAGACATCAGGCAGCATGTCCCGGAGTAGAAGGGTTAATGGATAGTGTGGGGTCTGTATAGTAAGGGGTCTAAAGCCCAAAATATGTTCTGTCACTTTGACAGCATAATGTATTGTAGCCAGTTGTTTTGCACATTCATCAAATCCTCTTTCCACAGGAGAAAGAAGTCTTGAAAAATAGACTAGTGGTCTAGTCACAGATCCTACTTCTTGTAGTAAGACTGTTGGTATGGACTCTGGGCCGGCGTGAGCCTGAATTGCCAGCTCACCACTGGGTGTGGAGTGGCCAAAACAGGGGCAGATGAGAAATTTCTTTTTAAAGTAGAAAATGTCTCTTCCTGTGCTTCTGCCCATCCTTTCAATGAAGGTTCCTCACCTCTGAGCAATTCATACAGAGGTTTCGCTTCCGTAGCAAAATCCTCTATGAACTCCCTCATGAAGTTTGTAACCCTAAGGAACTTTCACAAATCTTGAAGGGTATTTGGTCTAGGTAATTTGACCATTGCCTCAACTCGGGCGGCCATTATACCTTTTGCCACATGAGCGATCTTGACTCCCAGAAATATGACCTCTGACCTAGCCAGGTTTGCTTTATAAGGACTCAGTTTGATTGAGCCCTGCACGTACAAGGAGGGCTAACAATTCCTGTAGGAGTGTCAAATGTTACTCCATAGTCTCGGTATGTAATAGATCATCCACATATTGCAGCAGGCATTCTTGGTGTGAAAATACACTCAGTACTTCTGCTAATGCCTGATGGATGTATGTGGGGCTACTGTGAAATCCTTGGGGTAATACGCAAAACATGTATTGCGTATCTTGCACGGTGAATGCAAATTTGTAATGGCAGATTTCTGTCAATGGTATCGAAAAGAAACCATAGGCTACATCAATGGTAGAGAATACCGTACTTTTTTGCAAAAACCAGATTGTAGACGTGCACCTTAAAGTGTGCTGGGCTAATGATAGAAGGCTGGAAAATTAAAGTGAGGTGTATTCAGTCAGAAATTAGATCCAGGTCATATTGCTTAGCTGCATGCTCTCAGCCTGCATGAGAAACAATTTGCCTTGTCTGAAGACCTACATCTCCATTTAACTCCCCAGAGACCTTGCTACACTACATTAAAAACCACCAATTTATAACAAGCCCCTACGCTGGTGAAATATAGTATGTGTTCAGAATCATCTAGATTATATCGCTCTTTGTAAAGTATATTTCTGTCTTCAATCTAGGTTTCTTTCATTGTAGAGGGTGCTACCTCTAGTTGACTTTAATTAGTTCACTACAATTCTTACAAGGGGACAAAAAGAAATCTTTATGTCAGATATAGCGGAATTAGTGGCACTATATAAATAAATGATGATGATTATGAATTGGTGCAGGCATCTCCAAATGCATGCTCAGAACAGGCTCCCCGGGTCAAAGTTCTGCCCAGTGGTACCGGAGCACTAATACCCTAACTGGACCACCCTGCATTGGTTTCATCCCAATCAGTGCAGGGGTGTCCGAAAGCATAACCAAACAGACTGATGAATTTTATATAAAAGAGGTTTGATAAACACTTTATTAGTATATTTTAACATTCTTAAATGACTCCAGTTCCATAGGCATAGCATTTATCAGTGAAATAAAATAATGATAAAGTGAATGAAAAGTAGAAAGATGTGTATTAAAAATATGCATGAGTAATTTCAGGACGTGTAATATATATTCCCTCTGCAGTACCCGTTTTAACAGATATGCTGCTCTTGTGGACTTTTGGGATTATTTGCGCCTTACCTACAGGAGTTAACCTACTTCCCTGATCATCACCTGCACCTGTCCCACTGATTTATATGCCCGCCTCAAACCTTACACATTGCTGGTCATTATCCTGTTGTTTAAACTGTGTGCCTCCAGTGTTTGTTCTTGTGCATCACTGGCTCTTCCTGTATTCTCCAAGTTCTCAGCAATTGCCTGTGCCTCCTATTATCCGTAGTGTAAGTGTTCTTTGTTCTAGAAAATTACCTGTTATTCAGAGACTGTTCCTTTCTACCAAGCCACACCTAGATTGTGTTTCTTTATGTTGTACAATACCTGGGGGTAAATGTATCAAGCTGCGATTTTGCATTTTTAAACTCGCTTATGTATTAAACAGTGATTTATTTATTAATTTTTTTTATGTAAACTTGGCAGTAAAGTGTTACTTTCAAAATCGCCATTCTCAAAATTGCTAGAAATCGCAGTCCCGACTTTTTGCCACTCAGGCTATACAAATCGGCAAATTTATGTAGCTGCGATTTTGCAAACTCGCCCAAGTTTGAATTGAAAATTGGCAGAATAAACACGCTGCTTTCTATAGGTGAGGTTAGCAAACATCACTACAAGAGGCACAATGCAAGTTTAAGTAAATCATGATTTACATTTTAGAGGGCCAAAAATGTTTATAAATTAGCATATGGGGGACAAATTAGATGAGAGAGAGAGACACACACACATATTAATGTACATTGAGGGGATCATTACACAAACAAATGAACTGCAATGAATTGAAACAAAAGGTAAGGATGGGCCTGGCCAAATTTTTACAATAAAAGAGGTGTGGTGAACAGTTAATACTTAAGGTAGAAAGATAACTATTGTAGCTGCTGGGGAGTAAAGTGCTTGTGGCTATTAGCCATCTACATTATCATCCTTTGGCAAAAACAGGCATTGGTGGCTGGCATTTCTGTGCAACATCTATATGCATCTACCTTTTTACATTTGTTTAATTTAGGGTTGGATGTAAATGCTTTAGAATGTTGTAATTTTGTACATTTTGTTAAATGTGTTGCACTCCATATGCCCAAATTGCACCATTATTTTAAGATATATGTATCTAGCACTTGCAGCTTCTTGTACTTCAAGAGGCAGATAAGGGGTATTCAGGTGCAAATACATTATCGCATAGTAAGAGCAATTAGATGCATCTTAAGGGAAAGGGTTGCTTAACATGCATCTTATTTTGAAATACACTTGTCTTTGAACTATGACCCTTACCAAGAGCAAATTCAACGTCTACACATGATTGGTGTAAATTTCTGTAATGAATATATGTAATGTTTTTATTTTATTATATTGGCTTTCTATCTACTTAACAGTGGGCCAATCATTTTTTCTCATGATGCTAATATTTCCTGATGGGGACACCATTTAAACTATATACTTTGACACAAGTGCTCCTCTGCATGCTGACACTTATAGTTCCTAGTATGTACTTTTAATGGTGTCCCCATGTGGAAATATTAAGTGTTGCCACATCATAAAAATATAAATGTTGCCCAACCGGTGATGAAATATTATAATAAAATAAAAATCTTTTACATATAAACATTAAATTTGTCCCACAATTATTCATAAAATATTTTGTCCCCCGTAAGAAAATTAATAATAATTTTTGCCCCTCTACAACAAAAAACATGCTTTCTTTAAACTTCCATTGTGCCTCCTGTTATATTAACATTGACCAGATAACTCAAACAACATGCTTTTATTTCTGTTCAATCTCGGGGGCGAGTTTCTTTTGAAAAACTTGGGCAAGTTTGTGCTTAATCTCCGGCGAGTTTGACTACAGCATGGGAGGGATAGGCGTTTTAAAATCAACACAAACTGACAGATTTTGGAAAGTCAAAATTGCAAGTTAATACACTTGGCAATTTTTGCACATAAAATCGACGGTTATCTCGTTTTTTTACGACGATTTTAAATTGCTGTAAAAAAAAAAAAAAAAATCACAGCTTCATACATTTACCCCCTGGACTGAGTTTTATTTTATAATACAATACCTGGACTGAGTTTTGTTTATTTCTTGTTATTCTTGGATTCTGTTTTATTTTGCCTCCTTCCTTCTGCAACCTCAAGGCTTCACAAATTTTGCAGCTAGTGTGCTAGTTTTTGTTCTACAATAAAACCATTATAGTCTTCACCAACTACTGACTCCTTTTTGTTATAATTGCAAATTCCCAGTTACCATAACAAGTAACTGTCTGTATAATAAGTAGATCATTTATTATTTAGTATATTTGATTATCTTATGTTTAATCCATAAACTTTGTATAATTCAAATAATTCAGTAGGATAACTCTGGCAGTACTTTAGACCTGCTCATATGTAACCTCTTAAACAATTATTGTTTATAGAATTTCAGTCACGGCACATGGTATAGTTAAAGATGTATGAAATATGCCATTACAGCTTATTGCCAAATAGCATTACTGTGAGACATGAAGATATATTTCTCAATGGTCAGAGTTTAGAGGAAACAATGTTTTAAAAAAAAAAATATCCTGTACGGAGAGGAGTTAATCCTCCAGCCATCGCCAAAGAAAGACAAATCTGCAAGTCATCTATGGCTCTTGTTATTCACAGCAAAATAATGTGTTGTCTTGCTAGATAATAATGTTTCCTGATCTGGATGTAATGGTGCAATAATCTGAGTCTTACCGACGATAATTATTGGATTTGCTTTATAAGACAAACTGGTAATTATCAGTTTGCAAAAAGATCTTAAATATATGGCTGAGAGTGTCAGATACCTAGTACTATATATCACAGACTGGGTATACAATCTATAGAGAAATGATATTATAACAAAGTATTGCACATCTCATTTAACATTCAAATTAGGACTTTGGATATGAAGTCCTAAAGTTTATGATCAAACATTCACATATTCATGTTCTAACATGATAGAATATATAAAAGGAGGTAACAGTAAGCAGTTTCCAGCTGTCCGCACAGTCACCAATTTACTAAAATTATGTCTTATTGGAGATACTGTAGAAGTAATTGAGCTATTAATGCAAATGCATAAATGACTTTGTCTAGAGCAGTGATAGGCAACCCGATACATTTCAGGAGCTTCATGGCATCCAAATCTAGCCTACATTACCCTTATTCTTAGTAATTAGCTAAAATGATACAGTCAATCAAACAGAATACTATCTGTAATAACATAGCAGCAAGCATTTTAAACAAATGTTACAAGTCATAACTAAACAAATATGACAACAAATCAGGAAGGAACTTGGGACTGCAGGTATAGGCTCTGAGGGCCACCTGTTGCCCTCAATGATCTAGAGCTTGGCTTTGCTAAGACTAGCTTCAAGCACTGGATATCTGCTAATCAAACGCTGTGCTTCTCTCCGGCCAGACATCAGAGCACCATGAGTTGTAGAATAGAAGTTTCTTTCTGTAGCTTCTCCTCCAAATAGTACCTGCAAAGGCTAAAGGAAAAAAAATATTTTTACTTATTTAAAAATAATTTACATGGAAAATTATATTTTACATGTTTTTGTACTGTAGTTTAAGTTTATATCTGTCAAAAGTTCTGTTGTTCTAGAACCATTATCACTATGCTTAGTGTCTGGCCCCTCACATGTTCTAATATAATCTAGAAGCCAATAAAGCAAATCACTAACACTGTATAGTTTTTTTTGTATATAACATATTTTGTATGTTAGGCTTATCGGTATGCACATAAGCAAAATGTTAAATTTCTGTTGGGAGGGTTGCAGAGAGACTCCTCATATTTTTCTGAATGTAAGCAAGCCTAGGTAATCCAGGAAAAAGAGTGGTGAGGGTCCACGCTCTTTCAATATGTGGTGTGGTGCAGAGATTGCTGCCTGGGTGGACAAATAGGCAAAAGGAAAGTTCCAACCCTTGGATAAGTGGGAGTAGATAAAGGAAATAGTCCCCTTGGCGCAGTAGTGAACAGTGCAATATATCTGAAATGATATAATCAATCTGCAATATGCAATTTAATTGCTAGTACAAAATATTCTTTTATCCATTATTTCTATTATATCGATTGTTGATAGTGCCTATGTTTTTTACATATGTGATGGCATATTACTGTTATATAGGTTGCAACCTTTATTGAAGTATAACCCTTCATGTACTAGCAATAAAATTGCATATTGTGGATTGATTATATCAACATTTCAGTTATATTGCACTGTTCGATACTGCGCTAAGGGGGCTATTTCCTTTATCTAAGCCTAGGTAATTGAATGTGATTTAATTATGCTCTTAAATTGAAACAAGGAAAGAAAAGTATAAAATTCCTCCTAAACCAAAAATACACAGAATATGGCAAACACATATATCCATACAGGTAATTGGTAATTAAACTATTTTCTTTGAGTATTCTTGGTGTGTGATCATTTCAGGAATTGCAGTACTATAGACTCTTCAGAATTTGACAATCCAACAATATATGAAGTTAGAGTTTGCATGGAGTGCTGTGTAAGCCAATAACATTCGTGGGGATGAAAATAATCTTATATATTCAGAATATTTGCTATCCATCATAAAGCATGTCTTCTGTAATGGAATTAGGTCAATAGGTGAGCGCAGACAAAACAATTATGCTTATAAGACTTTAAGGGGGAGATTCAATTCAACACGATGTGCATCCAGAACAGTCCGCGGACACTCTCTGAGATAATGTCCAGCCTGAAATTTCCTAACACCCCACAGAGGTGCGCAGAAAAAATTAGATTACTTATTGTAAAAGGCGGCATATAACATTGAATTAAATCTCCCCCTAGAAGTCATTTATAAAGCTGAAAATAAACACACACATTCTTTCAGACACAATGGCCAAATTTTCCCACAGTGCATCTCTAGGTGCACTCCCTGATTTGACATTTTCATTTCAGAAGATGCCGTGCTCAACATTTTGCTAATTTTTGGACCGTAACAGAAATACACATCAGAAAAATTTAAATTTCAAACATCTGATAAATCAGACTACATCTCAAGATACTGTCTACATTTAGACCATACCCTCAATTAGAATGTTTCCTTATTTTTCTCCCAATATATTGTTTGACCTTCATTTGATTTTTTTTCTTGATTTTTAAATAAATCATGAAAGTAAGGGGACACTAGGCTGTCTTTGAGTTAAAAACTGAAAATGTAATCCAATGTCACATTAAATAAAGTTTGTGGGTGAATTGTAAATTACACCAGATATTGTGTAAACTTTGGTCATTTTGTGCAATTAAAAGGTGCTGCGGATGCTAGCTAAATTTTGTACATTTCCAAATGTACACTTCACCCACCCCTTTATGTTCACTGGAATATCCCACTAAATGAGATGTAATTTCCGTATTTGTTTGTTTAGGATATACTGCATTTTTCATGGAACACCCTGATCTTTTCATGTCTGGCCATCATATTGAGCAAAAATGTGTTCATCTTTCAGTTATTGCCATCAATGGGTGCTTGGCTCTGCAAAAACCAGCACCATCGAGGAAACTAGGTGACTCATGTCAAAACATATTTTATTTCTAAAATAAATACTTGTACATCTGTACAACCAGTGTTCTTCCCAGCACCTATTTCCCGGGTGCTCTACCTGGCTGTTTTTATTTGCCACCTGGTTCAGGCACTATGTGAGCACTACAGCCAGCAGCGTGTGTTAAACCACTGTCTACCAGTCTGACCAGTCCTGGCAGGTGTGAGCAATAACCTCCAACATTTTTCAATATTACTGCAAAGTATTACACTGCCCCGACCCGGCTGCTTCTTAATGTCATCCGGCTGACAAACATTTTCTTAGGAGAACACCGACACCCATAATAGCTATAAACAAAATCAACATTACCAAATAATTTTATTGACTTAATCATATTTGTTACCGTGAGAGCATCTTTGTCTGTAGGCAGTGGTTCTGCTAGAATTTCAATATCTGTTCCTGAGCTGCCCACTGCCACATAGCTGTAAGAGCCACCAGTATAAGACTGACTATACCATTTTGTGCGCAGGATGCTGACAGGAGGTGGGAGTTCAGGGTTTCCTATATGGAATAAAAAGAAGATAAGTTTTGCTATTATCATCGCTTATTTATATGATCTTGATAGATTTTCCAGTGCTACTCTTCAACAAATGGGTATTCCATAACTGAGTTATGTCTACAGGCATACTACAGTCCTGTAATTTGTATGTCTATATGTAACAAAGTCCTAAATTGGAATGAACAAGGTAATGTGCTGCACAATTCTTCTGGATTATGAAATAAGTAATTTAAGTTTAGCGAGTGACTACATTGAGGGTAGTTTAATAATTCTACCTGTTAAAACATACAGAGGAAGTGGTACTTTTTCTTACCTATCAAATTAGTGCGGCAGTTATTAAATAGAGTACATGACAAGATGCAATGGTTATCACATGTACTTAGTTTAATTTTGTGATGTTTATGTTCTCACATAAACAAGTTTATACAACATTACTAGTTGTTCTTCCACTGCCAAGCTAATCTTACAATCTGTTTTGTTTCCTTAGATATAAGGAAAGTCTAAATTAATGTTCATGTAGAGGACACTGATCTTTAAATTGAAAGTTATGTAACAGTCTCTTAAAGTTGAACTGAGATAGCACAGCTTGACACTTGATATGCCTAATGCTTTCCATTTTTATAATGGTGGTTTATGAAGTGGTTTTCTTTTTTGAGCAAAGAGCCCTATACTACACTGATAAGCTCTAACAAGAACAAACCAATATACTGAATATTAATTTTGTCTTATCAACAGCTCTGTGATATTCTGAAAGCCCACTGGGTATAGCACTGACTCAAAGGGCTGCAAATGTAATTTCTTAAAAGTATGTTCCACAGAATTGAAGCTGATCTCTCTGCATAATGTGCATTACCTGTGAACTGTCTTAGAAGAGTAGTCATTGTAGAGAGAACTTCTTTATCAGTTAATGTCTCCATAAATTCAGACTCTTCTCCAGCTATGAAACCACACAGCACATGCCCAAGTCTGGCAACAGAAAGCATAATGTGAATCTGTAATGTGAATTACAGATGCTGCCACTTGCATACCAAAGAAATACAAGTACATGCATGTAGCATACTTAACCAGTTTAGACTGTACAGTAGCAAGATAGCCAGTTTAGACTGTGCAATAGCATATACACACCATCACTATTGGTATGTATCAGGAAGGGGGTATAAAATACAATATGAGATGATGAAATAGAATATTAAATAAAAGCCCAAATAAAAGATTACATTGATAAATAGAAGTGAACATGATTGTCCCCTCAGATAAGTTTGTTTCCTTTTTTAAAACATTAAGTAGTCTAGTGGGAGGTAATTAGGTTCAGAGGACACTCTGTGAGGAAACTTAAGATATGCAGATCACAGACATCCATTGTTTTTTGATCATGTATTCCACTTCCTAATTGACTTCCTTTCAATAGGTATTGTAAGCACAATATAACCACTAGGTGTAAATTAGACAGACATATGCCTAGGTGAGACTCTTGGAGACAGAAGGCAAAACCTGAAGGCTCTCTAGGCAGGTATTTAGAAATAGTAACTTCCAAGAAAATGCCTTCATATTTTGGGAAAGCAACGTGCCATTCCGTACTGAGGGGCAAAAAACACACAAGAGGTTTAAAACTTATACCAACTATACAGGGAACAGCCGTAGTCACATGTATTTTGGGATAAGATCTGATATTGCTGTAACCCCATCATATTTGGTATTTAAATGTGCGGGAAGTTATGACTGGTTTATTGAAGGGGAAGTTATGTCTCTGGGATATATCTGAGAAAAGTTACCAAAGGTCAAAACTTTAGGAATCGTTTTGAACAAACCCTCAGTGACACCCAGGGAACATTTCCGCCCCCCAAATTAGCATCAATACTGCCCCGTGAATGCTGTCCCATTTCATTTTGCATAAAAACCTGTGCTGTGAAGGGACAAATTGTCAGCTTCTTGGGGATCAATGTAATTGAAGGACTGTCCATCTTTTCTGCCTACCCCCAGGCATACAATTATATGTAAGTGGTGCTTTGTACTTACATCCCATTTGTTTTTATAACTGTTTGCAGTTTTTTATTTGTATGTCAAATTTTATCTAAATTGTTTTTTTTTTAAATTATCTGTAAGCATTGTACCTTTTTTATATTAAACCTAACAATTTAATAGTTCTGCCCTTATTGCTCTAAACGAATCCATTGCCTGTTTAGAAGAGAGAGATTGCTTGGCTGGGGTTAACTCTTTAGAAACCAGAGTGTGAAGGGTTAAATGTTTAACTACCAGAGCACAGAGTGTGCGCAATTGGATAATTGAGTCATAGGTTTGCTACGGACCTTATACGTAGCTGGTGGCAGTTGGCGGAGAGGTGTGGAAGTGGGTGTCTTTGTTGGGAAAGGGACCAGCGAAATCTGTAGACTGAAAAAGAGGTGAGTGTGAAGTTTAGACTGGAATCCTGTGTATTCTCTTGCAGTAAGCCTCCGAGTCACATGTGTGCAGAGGGTGGTTTGTGACAGATAAAGGGGTTCAAAAGCGGTGACAAAATAGAGGTGATATATTGTGTGGTTGTTGGAATATATAAGATATTAAATCAGGGAGTAGCTAGAGGGGCTTATGCCTGACAGTATGGCTCCTGATATTCAAACTGTCCTACAAGCTGTGTCTCACTTACTGTTCAGGTGGCCCCAGAACCACAAATATAGGCAGTTTTTTCATCCAGTTTTGCTTGAGGTCTTTCTTGGGCTCAGCAAGAGAATCACCTTCCCACACTAGCTGGATAAACGAGCAGTTTGGGCCCCAAAAGGGTTTTTCAAATTCCAACAAGATCTTATTATTGGTTCCAAATCCCAAATTCTTAATTGCCTGAATTTTACTTTGTGGCAGAGGAGGGCTCAGGAAATCCATGGTTCGTTTCTTCAGGAATCCTGAAATCACACAAAACATCCATTAGGTGAATGTGAATAATATATGCCCCGTGTGCAAAAGAAAATCATATTCTTGATTTCCAACTGACAAAGACTGTCCAGTGACAGATGGATTGTAGCACTGTCCCATTGCTTGATTATATAATTTTAAAGCCCCCCCACTCACACATATAAATACATGAATCAGTTCATAGAAGATCCCATTCTATTACAAATGAAATTTTTTTTTTATAAATAAAGTGGTGAATGAGCATACGTGGTGAAGTTTCAATAAAAGTCACTACTCACTATTCTGGCCTTGTCCTAGGGGGGGGGGTTAGGAAAAGCCCTAGCACATTTCAGTGTGGAGATGGCAGTACACCCTAGAGGCTCCAGCTTACACTGGATCTATAAGTGCTGACATGCAAGGAAAAGCTATAACTAAATCCCTGATGATGTCAGTGTTATGATGTCACAGGATCTATGATTGATGGGAATTCCTTCCTTCCCTACTGGGCTATTCATAGTGCTCATTTTGAGTGCTGTGTACAAGAAAAGGATAACCAGAGAACATAAGTAACGGTTCCTGGCCACCTTTCTGGCACCCAACACTGTTATATTGAACAGACAGAAATATATGCAAGGCTGCCTTCCTGAATGGACTTAAATTTACATTTGTTAAGCTGACAGCCCATGAGGATGGGTTAATCACATATAAGCATTTTTTATACAAATATTCACTAACATACCAAATCATAGTGTTTTAATATATATTAGTGCCAGATTCTATGTAACACATTACTTTAAAGTATATGTTCGCTATTATTAAATAACAGTGAATTGTTATCGACAATGAGCTTTGATAAAACTTCATCTGGTTTGTATTATGTGAAATATGGAAAATTGTTATTTCAAAGACATCTAAATCAGTCAAAACACGGTCCCAGGGAAAGTGGGTGTGTGGGGGCGTGACCCAGCAAATCGAATCCTTTGGTCCAGCCCCAGCGATGACACAAAAGTGTAATTTTACCGCAGGGGGCAAGTAAAAACTCCCCAAGAATCGCGGCATGGAGGATTCAAATCCTCAGATGCGGAAAAATGCACTACTCTAGCAGGAGTCTGGGAGACCTACACGGAATTCAGGAGTCTCCCGGACATTCTGGGAGAGTGGGCAAGTATGATTCAATTTAGAGACTATTATAGTGACATTTATACAATACAGACAGCAATCTAGTGTCAGCTCTAAAATAAACAGATAATTATGGTGCCCTCTATAAAACAGAAAGCACTTTTGCTGTCTAATTTACAAGACTTATCCTTGTGAGCGTACTATACTAGTGACTGATATACAATAAAGACTGCATTCTATTGATCACTATACAAAACGCAGCACGTACTACTGACCACTATATAGTGACAACCCTGTTCTTGTGGTACCCTTACAATGTAGACCCCAAATCTCTAGTGGTTTTAGAATGCAAGCCTCCATCTCCATCCCCCAAATGATAGGTGGCTTTACAACGCAGACCCACAAATCTCTGGTGGCTTTAGACTGCAAGCCTCCATCTCTGGTGACAAAACAATGTAGACCCAAATAGACTACATACCCTCTTGCGGGCATTGGGGTTATTCACAAATCTAAAAGAGACCTGCAAAAGCTATCAAGGGGAATGGTTAGAGTCAAAATATGGTGTCAATTGCAAAGGGTGCACATTTTTGCTACTTATAATCTGCCAGACATAAGCAGACCAGGGCTTTTTATAAAGAATGCAAGTTAGCAGCAACAAATGCCTGTTTCAGCCCACATAAGCAAAAGTAAGATTTCCTTTTGCTGGATGAAACATTCAAATGAGTTTCAAGGTGTGCAGATGTGCATTTGTGCAAGGCATTTCCATTTCAACAGTTTTGCACAGACTATATTGTAAAGGGCAATATTTATTAACCCCATTAATTTATTTTTTCTTTTTATGCCACTTGTAATGGAGGTAAACAGACCACTACTTTCAAAAGGATATCTTTTGCACCATCTAGTTTCATTTGACAGAGGAAACATATTAATATGTGTATATAAAACATATGTAAATAAGAGGTTATTATGCAGCGATGTACAATGAGGGTATCATGATACAAATAAATTACATAAGATGACCTGAAACAGAATGTAAAGATGTCCCTGTCAGCAGAAGTGGAAAAGTGTCTCCAAGGGAGGGGAAGACAGATAAGATGGCAGAATAATAATTGCAGCTGGTGATTAGGAAAGAGAAATTCTACAAAAGTGACACATGGCCTTAGATGTTACCTTAGTGTCATGAGTTATTTGAGACACAAATTATATTCCAAGATGAGAAAAATAAAAGTTATAATTAAGTTCAATATATGCATAGTGGACAAATAGGCATATATGAGATTAAGATTTATGTGCTATAACGGGTGGTTGAGTGCCAATAGCGCCCCATGCTTTTCTCGGGATTATAAAAAACCCACGATTCAATTACATTTTTATTGCAGTGTTTTTTTTCATGAAACGGTCCTCTCGCGCTTCAGTAGAAGGTCTATTGAAAATATAGGGGTGGGTGAGAGCCTTCCGCGTTAACAGCTTTTCAATTGTTTTTTAATGCGGCGCGTTAAATAGGCCAACATGCTCTTTTATCTCGCACCTCTTTGGGGTGTGCTGAAATTCAAAAATTGGTTTAAAGTACATCAAAACCGGTAATAAGTTTAAACAATGTTACTAGGTTATTTAATTACATTTCAAAATTTAAAAAAAAGGATGAAATATATTTGGAAAAAGCATGTAAAAAAAGTATTAAAGTTTTCTTATTTCCCCTTTAAAAATAAGTTAGTAGTGCAGTCCTTTTTTTTTAAATCCAACTGACACACTTTTTTTTTTTTTTCAAAATCACTTGAGTGGACAGTGGTGAAGGACAGCTTTGTGGAGAAAGAACTGTTGGCTGAGTGATTTTTTTTGTGCAAACAACCTTCTCCTGCATTTGACTGAAGTATTTTCTGCTGGATTATCGATTATTTCCAAGGACATGTATCGTTTTGTTTGGTGTTGTTTGTCCTAAATATTAGCTAAAATAACATATAAATTAATCACTTCAACCAAAATTAAATTTAAATATAAAAAAGAAAAATGTGTTTAAAAGTAGTATAGTGTAGTGTACTTGTATGCAAATATCTCCAGAAAACTCACAAGCCAGATGCAGCAATGCAGAAGAGTCAAAAGCCAGAGCAGTCACCAAATCAGCCAACAGCTATCAGCAAATGACAGTTTGTCGATGTCTGCTTTAATTTGTTATAGTCAAGATGGCCGCGTTAAACCCTCCTCTCCACTCCCATGAAAAAACACGCTCAGACCAATCGATAGCACGGGAGGGCGTGGTTCAAACATTTGAAATTGAATTGCACTAGTTTTAACGCTGTGTTAACTAAAAACGGTCGCTCTACCATGTAAAAACCTGCGCAGGATATTTTTTTTTTCTAACGCTGCGTAAAAAAACAAACCTTGTGGTCAATTGAATTCCCCCTTTAAACAATAATTATAAAATGTGCAGGGAAGGAAGCAAAATTACATATAGTGTCAAGATTGACAATGACAAGATTTAGGGATATCTATAAGCTGCTGTGTCAATATATAAGCTACATAACAACCAACCCTGTTCAGCAAAATACACGTAAGGGAAATGTTATTTACAAATTAATTCTTTGAATCAACCCACTGATTAGCATTGCATGTTTTTCCTGACAAAGATTGTCCACCTATAGAAAGCCTGCTTTGTTCTTGTTATGATTTCTTAATGTAGAATAAAATCTGGTCACCATGTGAAGTGCTATAGAGATAGCATTGCTGAAACAATGAGAAAAGTAATGGAGATCATTAAAGTGCTCCCCTAGACAACATGCAGATACCATAATTCAGTCCATGAGTAATTCTATTTACATGACAGCCCTTTGAGTCACTGCTTTACTTAATATTTAGTGCATGGAACGTGATTGTGCCGATATAAAAAATCCACCTACAAACACCCTGCCATTAACCAAGTGTCTATTTTCTTGGATAGGGGTTGCCCATTAAGACAAAATGATTATTATACTAAACCTTATTAAAATACCATCACCAGAATAACTTATGTTATCATATAAACCTTCTTACCCTCAACCAAACTTTTTATTTCCATTTCCTATTAAAAAAGAACAAAGCTATGTAGACGGTGTGCATGCAATTAGTAAACTGTGTAGTTTATAATCTCTGGGTCAAGGGCAAAGTGTGCTTTGGAAGTACAGCTGCAGGAATTCCAAATAACATACCATATTTTAATCTAATGGGACCGTAATGTTACCTAATGGGACAGTGACAATGACATGATCTGCCACAAAGGTGCTTCCATCTTCACAATGCACCTGTACAGGATACACATGAGAGTCATTGTCTTGGAAGGATCCATTCCAGTGAACAGTCTTCACTTCTTTGTTTAGTAAGACACTGCCATTGGGGAGCTGTGCTTTAATGTGGTCCACAAGGCTTTCAAAGCCCCTACAAATACAAAAGAACTGTAAGATAAATCCTACAGAGAAAAACAATAAAGAATTAAGACAATTTGCAGGTTATAATTATATAGAAAACAGAAGAAGTTATAGGGAATGTGTATATGCCAAAACTTGAATGAAACAATTTGGAGAGAGCATTGACATTACACCATGGAACTGTAAATAAATTAAATCAAACTTTTTCCAGCTGTATTTACACATTATAATCCTGTACATTAACGTGAAAATAACATTTACAAAGATTCTTAACAATTAAGATAATTTGATTGCTAAAATACCTGGTTTGGATAAGTGATCATAACCTTAAAGTAACAATTGCTCAGGTACAACCAATGACCTTCCAGCTCACACAACAGGCTAACTGGCAACCACCTGATATTAATTTTAATGGTTTTCATTTCTTTAGAATAAAAGCGTCTGTACCTTGATGATTCCACTACCAGAAGTGCATGAGAAGGCAAAGAATTCATCATCGGTGTGACAGCGCAACAATTCTAGTGGTACTCGTGATTTCCTAGGAGCTGCTGATGGCAGAGATTTTCAACCTCTCATAAATTACTCAAATCACACACAAACCTTCAACGCTCAAATCAGTACGTAGGTCATTATGAAATAATAAGATTGAAATATAGAAATAAAAAATGAACATGAAAATAGAAATGATTGAAAATAAAAATAGAAATAAAAATTAGAAAAATGAGAATACAAATAAAACTAATATACCAATGTATGACACTATGTCATACAGTACTGATATTTCTAAATCTATAAAAAACTGTTTATATGTTTATGTTTTTATATTGTGTAGACATAGAAGTGCTAAAGCGATCGGGTGATGTAACAATTTGGTAGAAATAAACTTTAAATCAATCATCATCATTTATTTATATAGCGCCAACATATTCTGTAGCGCTTTACAATTGGGACAAACAGTAAACTAATAAACAAACTGGGTATAACAGACAAAGATCCAGACTTTTTCAATTCCCACAAAAATACAGTTAGTATGATCCAAATGGTTCTTATATGTAATGTCTTCCACGGCTGTCTCCTTATCTTTGCAAGCAATGTCTTAGGAGATTTCATGCAGAAAGAAATGTATGTAATCAGTATTACTATGAATTATGTAGCATCAAAAGAGAAATTTAATTCTCATTTACAATTCAGTAAGTGTCAGTAATCATTTTATGTAATAGAATACTATTTGATTCTAATGAAAATCATTCCATATCATGAGCTACAATCGAATTAATAATTCACACATGGATTAGAACGGTACATGCATCCATAGCAATCAGCGAAGGTACGGAGATAGGCAGGAACAGTGAACAAGTACATAGATATCAAATGAACATGGATTAGGATTAGAGATGCTCATTGACCCCCGTGTTTTGGTTTTGGATCCGGATTACCGTCGTGTTTTGGTTTTGCCAAACTGTCATTGCGTGTTTTGGTTTTGTTTTGCTAATTTGTCTAAAAATCAATGTTTTTGGGCCTAAAATAACCAAATTTAGTGCTCCACCTGTTTCTTGGATAAGTAATGTAATTGTAAAGCTAATAAATTATCAAAAAAACAGTTTAATTCCTGGTAGGCCTTCATTAATTCTACACACAAACCAGATTGTCTTCCTCTCCATCTATGCATATTGGCAATGCAGCCATCGTCTTTGGATGTATATTACACCCTACACTTATATTTAAAAATTCAGCAGTTATAGACTGTACAATAGTAATTGAAATGGAGAAAGCCAGTTTGGTTTCTGTCTCTCTAGGCCCCCCTCCACTTGTATAAAATACACAAAAATTCAGCCGTTATAGACTGTACAATATTAAGAGAAATGGACAAAGCCAGTTTGGGGTCACTCTGTGTAATGACACCCTACCCTTAAGGAGAAATTGCCCAAACAGCAGCCTTTCAAGACGGTACGTGATATGGAAATGTCCCAAGTCCCTTTCTTCTTTGGGGGTAGATTGCACCCTACACTTCCATAGAAAGTTTTAAAAAGATGTTATCATCATCATCTTCAGCTTCATCCTCACCCTCATCAGTGTGTACAACATCATCACAGACTATCAATTCATCGCCACTTGACCCGCCATTAGAGAACAGTCAGTGCTTGGATGTCTTGTCTTGGATGGTGAAGGCCTTCCTCGTGGAAGATGTAGTTCATTTTTATAAACATCATTTTCTCCACATTTTTGGGAAGTAACCTTCTACGGCGATCACTGACTAAGTTCCCTGCTGTGCTGAACACTCGTTCAGAGTACACACTGGAGGGTGGGCAGCTTAAGTATTGCAAAGCAAGTTTGTACATGGGTTTCCAAATGGCCTGCTTTTCTTCCTAGTAAGGAAAGGGACTGTCTGACATTTCCATATCAATTACCTTTTGAAAGTAATCCATCATCCTTTGCATGTTAATACTCATATTGGATGGAGTTATGGGCAAGGTCACACTTTTTTAAAAAAAATCCTTCAAACCAGCCCAGATGTTAAACTGTTCTGGTCTGCCCTCTGCATCCTCCCTGCTTTTTTTTGGAAAATTAATTTTTTTCCGAGCAGCAGCTGCTTGAGAAACGGAAGGAGGACATGTCGTCAAGCCAAGGCCCAGTTCAGCGGACAACTTGCTGAGCAATAGCTCCTTGCAAAAGTTCACATCTCCTTCATTTTGAAGCAAAGACTCAATGTAGGTCTTAAACCTTGGATCAAGCACAGTGGCCAAAACGTACTGATCTTACGTACTGAGCTCAAGATCTTAATAACTCGAGGATCATTGTGATGCGAATTAAGTACTTGATCGACAAGGCCAACATACTTTGCGGAATTGCTTGCTTTCATCTCCTCCCTCAGTTTCTCAAGCTGCTTTTCCAATAGTCTAATTAAAGGAATGACTTGGCTCAAACTAGCAGAATCTGCACTCACTTCACACATCACAACTTGAAATGGTTTCAGCACCTTGCACAGCACTGAAAGGATTCTCCACTGTGCAAGAGTGAAATACATACCCCCTCCTTTCCCAATGTCATGGCTTGTGCAATACGCTTGGATGGCTTTGCGCTGTTCCTCCATCCTCTGCAGCATGTACAGGGTGGAATTCCACCTAGTTACCACCTCCTGCTTAAGTTGGTGGCAGGGCAAGTTAAAATGCTCTTGGCGCTGCTGCAATCTCCTACATGCTGTGGCCGAATGCCTGAAATCTTACGGGCCACCGAAAGCATCTCCTGCACCTCATGGTTAGTTCGTAGGAAGCTCTGCACCACCAAGTTGATGGTGTCAGCAAAACAGGGAATGTGCTGGAAATCACCCAGCTGTAATGCTCGCACTATATTGTTGGCGTTATCAGAAATGACATATCCTAGGGAGAGTCCAAGTGGTATAAGCCATGTACCAATCACATCTCTTAGTTTGCGTAACAAATTGTTAGCTGTATGCCTGTTAGTGAAGCCGGTGATACAAAGAGTGGCCTGCCTGTGACAAATGTTACGTAGTGGTGTACATGCTGCTGCTGTTCCTGCTGGTGAAGGTGAATGACCAACCCAGTCATATAGTCTTTGGTTTGCCCACTTCCACTTGTCCACATATCTGTGGTTAAGTGGACAGTATGGCATTTTTCAGCGCAATCTCTACATTTGTACACACTTTTTGGTATAGTTGTGGAATAGCTTTACGGGAAAAATGGTGTCGCAATGGAATTCTGTAACGAGGACACAAAACCTCAATTAGCTGTGAAAAACCAGCTGCGTTTATTGTGGATATTGGACGCAGATCTAACACTAACATGGCAGCCATGGCGTCTGTGATTCGCTTGGTGACTGGGTGACTGCTGTCATATTTGCTTCCCCTAGCAAATGATTGTTTCACAGTTAATTGTTGAAATGTAGGACTGCTCTTTTTCTTGGCCTTCCTCTGGGCTGACGATTCACCCTCAGCAGCAGCAACAGCAGCAGCAGTGGGACTAACGCTTTCTTCAGAGGAATCAATAATAGTGCAGGAGTCATCCAGCCTTAATAAGTGGGATGCAGGGCTAACTCCGAGTGCTACTGAGGAAATTGATGAGGATGGTGTGGTGGGTGTATTTTGTAGCCATCGGGATGTCGGTGAGCGGAGAGTCCTAGCTGATGATGGAGTGCTTGTAATTTTTTTGGAAGAACTTTCAGCTTTTCCCAACACTTTGCCATGAACTCTCGTCAAATGGCGTAACATAGAAGAGGTTCCAATATGGTTAAGGTCCCTCCCTCAAATGACTGTGGCTTAACATACACTACAAATGGCTATACAGTTGTTGTCTGGATTGGGGTAGAAATAATTCCACACATAAGAAGTGGATTTTTTTGTTTTATGGCCTGGCATGACAATGGCCTTTTTCTTGTCACATGCCAGAACTGCTGCCACTGGTGCAGGACTGACACAAACAACCTCATCCTCATGAACATCCTCATTAGCGCCCTCGTCACCTCCACAAATCTCCCCCTCGTCCTCTTCTATTTCCAAAGTGGCATCCTCAATTTGTGTATCACCGGCTACACTCGGGCTGTTCAGGCACACATCAAAACTGCTGAAAGGGTCCCTCTTTATGGGTACACTAACAGACTGCTCACGATTAGACATCCCACTGTTGGATGGACTCTCCACAGAGATTGGTGTCATTTGTGATTCAGAGCAAACATTATCCTCTAATGCCTTACTGTTATCTTGCAGCTCGGCTTTGACGCGTAAAGGTAGTTGTGCACCACTTGTAGGCTCTGTAACATTTTTTGATCTGCCACTAATAGACAAAGGTGAAGGTCTCATTCTTTCTTTGCCACTGCGTGTATAGAATGGCATGGTGGCAATTTTTTTTTTATCGGCACTTAACTTTTCCTCAGTTACACTTGTTTTGCGCTTCAACACAGTAAAAGATTTTTTGGTGTGTGTTTTTTTGACTGATTTCAAAAGATTGTGTAGTTTGACATAGCCTTTCCCAAATGACGTACTGGGAACACTACCATCAGGACTGGTGACAGAACCTGGTTGCTGATTCTGCTCATATGTGGACTGCTTTGAATCCATTGAGCCCAAAGCACTTGTAGTGCTACAAATTGTTTTAGATACTGCTGACAAATATGACTTTTGACAGCCACAAAAATTAATGCAAAAGAATGGGGGACACCCCAAAAGCACTTGGGAGTGCAAAAAATAATTTTTCAGACTGCTGACAAACAGGACTTTTGACAACCAGAAATATTAATGCAAAAGAATGGGGGATACCCCAAAGCACTTGTAGTGCCAAATATTAAAAAAAAAAAAAAAAAAAAAAAAAGACTCCTCTATCCTCCATTCTTCTCTATCAATTGTTATCAGAATTGTAATCAGAATTGTTCTCAGAATTGTTATCAGAAGTGGATGAAGAATAAGGTATATTCTCTGTCCCTGCTCTAATCAGCCTGTGACTACACCCTGCTCTTTCCCTCTATCAAATGGCGATGGATTGCTGTGGAGGCAGGTATTTATAATTTTCAATTATCGCGAGAACCGAGCCCCGAGATCCGACGACGTCACAATGGCGTTCGGCCTCGATTTGGAATCCGAGCGGGCGGGAGAGTACAGAGCCTGCTCGGCTCGGTACTCGGATAGGCAAAGTTCGAGCGGGTTTGGTTCTCGGGGGAACCGAGGCCGCCCATCTCTAATTAGGATGAGACACACATTCAAAGAAAGCAGCATAGGAGTGGAGATTGGTGGGATTTGTGAACAAGAGGCACCTAGACATCAACTGAATTGTAAGTGAGAATTGAATATCCCTTTTAATGCTACAGAATTCGTAGTAATACTGATTACATACTTTATTTCTATATGAAATTTCCTGAGACCGCATCATCATTTGGATCATACTAACTGTATTTTTGTAGGAAGTGAAAAAGTCTGAATTGAAAGCAGAGCCAATGATTTAATGACTATTTCTAACAAATTGTTACATCACATGATTGCTTTACTTAGCATTTCTATGTCTACACAATATACAGCTTTCCATGGATTTAGAAATGATATAGAGAGTCATACATACGGATATTCGTTTTTATTGTATTCTTATTTTGATTTTGATTTTATAATTTTTATTTTCAGTTTTATTTACAATCATTTCTATTTTCATGTTAATTTTTTATTTTTATATTTCAATCTTACTATTTCATAATGGCATGCATCCTGATTTGAGCGATGAAGGTTTGTGTGTGAATAAAGAACTCACCATGGTTGGAAAGGTGCTTTCAAAAGGGCTATGGGATAAAGTTGTAAAAAGGCGCAAGTTAGGAAAATACAAAAAACTTTTCAAAGGCTTTCACTCTCCCTCTGAGTACCGTTTAAAGCATTATTCAAAAGTGGAAAGTGTATGACACCACCAACACCTTGCCTACATCGGGCTACCTCTCCAAGCTGGTTGACAGAGCCAGGAGGATATTGGTCAGGGAATCTACCAAGTGGTCAATGGTATCTTTGAAGAACTTACAAGACTATATGGTTGAGATTGGTCGGTCAGCTTGTGCATGTGACAACTCTCTCACAAGTTTTACACAAAGCTGCCCTGTTTTTATATACCCCACAATCAGTGAGTGATAACCCATATACAGAACCTATGGTGTGGGATGTTCATTGGTACTCAGTTTCCACTTGGACTTGATCCCAATAGTAATGCAAGCAATATAAATTAACAAATTGATATGGCGCTTTACCATACCTGCCAACTCTCCCGGAATGTCCGAGAGACTCCTGAAATCTGGTGTGGTCTCCCGGACTCCCAGGAGAGCAGGCAAGTCTCCCGCATCCCGCAATTCCCTGGCCAAAATAACGCGATTTGTGGTTGCAAAACATGTTTTTTGATGCGAGGGACGGGGCCAAGATGATGCGATTTACTGTGCCCCTCCCCTCCAGCCCTCTAGTCACACCCCTCTCCCAGACTGCACTGCCTGAAAGTAGGCAAGTATGCGCTTTACTCAATGTGCAGCCTCGTTCGTATGAAAAGGGCCCACTACTCCTTAGATATATATGTTATGAACAATGAAATATATACGTACATAAAGCACTCACTTTCTCACCCAGAGGTATTTCTCAAATTTCTACTTAAGTAGGAACAAGGGGCCTGATTCATTAAGGATTTTAAATGAAGAGGATTCTTATTTCAGTCTCCTGGACAAAACCATGTTACATTGCAAGGGGTGAAAATGAGTGTTCTGTTTTGCACATAAGTTAAATACTGACTGTTTTTTCATGTAGAACACACATATCAACTTTAAATTTCAGTGTACAAATAAGCGATCAAGTATTTGTGTGCTACATGAAAAAACAGTCAGTATTTAACTTATGTGCAAAACAGAACACTCATTTGTACCCATTGCAATGTAACAGGAGACTGAAATAAGAATTCTCTTCATTTAAGATCCTTAATGAATCAGGCCCAAAGTTTCTTTTCTTTTTCTAAAACAGGAATCTTTCTTGAATGATTCTATCAAATTCTTTGGGGGGAGAATTCAATTGGCCGCGTTACAGTAATGTGGCCTGCGCATTATTACCGTTATTACAGTAATAATGCGCTTAATCTGTTATTACGGTAGTCTCAACGTCGGCTTTTTGCTCGCAGCTCCCTGATGAGTTCAATCATTACAAAAGTTTTACTTATGTTTGAGTGTGAATATTTTATTACATTTAAAAATAAAAGGTAATGCACCAGATTCTTTTCCATTTTTTATTGTGGATTGGTGGAGCCTCTAGATGGAAGAATACCCATGAAATGATGAGAGGCTATTGATTGACGGCTCTTTATCATCAGACATGTTGTAAGCATTATTCTTATGGGAGTTTGAAGAACATTGGTGAAAAATTACCATTTTTCACATTTCACGGTGGAGAGGAAGGATAAAAGGGAGTGTATCTCTGGGGGGACTTTTGTGGCTTTATTGTTACATGTTGGATATATTGCACTATGGAAGTGTTTTTGTGAGTTTGAATTCTAGGTACAAAGAATCTGATAGAACCATTCAAGAAAGATTCCTGTTTTGGAAAAAGAAAATAAATTTTGTTCCTACTCAAGTCTCTACTTGAGTAGGAACAGTTTTCCTGACAGTTTTCCTGACTCTAGCTCACTCATGGCTGTTAACAGCTATACACTATTGGGATCAATGTTATGAACAATGAAATATATATGTACATAAAGCACTCACTTTCTCACACAGAGGTATTTCTCAAATCTCTATTTGAGAAATACCTCTGTGTGAGAAAGTGAGTGCTTTATGTACATATATATTTCATTGTTCATAACATTGATCCCAATAGTGTATAGCTGTTAACAGCCATGAGTGAGCTAGAGTCAGGAAAACTTGCAGCTTTGGAGCAACACGTAAAGAAAACAAGACAGGACACAAAAAAGGATAGTCAACTGGTAAGCCAAGTCAGAGGGCAGAAGAGATACACAAGGTCAATAAACAGGCAGAAAGTTCATGGGTAGGCAGAGAAAGAGATCCAACAGCAAGGTTCAGTAAACATAGCCAAGGTCAAACGCACTGAATCCAGCAGCATAAGATATACCAATCTACATAGGACAAGGATACAGGAATAGGTAAACCTAACACCAGTAAGCAATGAGTCTATTTATGTATGTCCTGGCCAATTAGCTGCTGGGCAGAAATTATGAGAGCAGAAAGTGTTGGCTGATCAGTTGCTAAGTAGTGAGCAATGATGAGTCTTGCAAGAGCTGATAAATCAGCTGCAATGTGGGATCCTTGTTAGCAGCTCAGGAATCAGGGTGAGAAGGGCTGCTTAGCAACCTCCAGCACACAGAAACACTCTGACATTCAACACAATCTGGAATAGATTCTGTAGACAACAGAGCAATTAAAACATAACAGGACTGAGTCATTAAGAAGAGCAAAGCATAAAAAAGGAGTAACTTTGCACCTGGGCAAAACCATGCTGCATTGGTGGAAGAGGTAAATTGGAAATGTGGGGATATATTTATAGTTGGGAAAGGGCATGTCTTAGATTAACTTTAAATTTCAGTGTAAAGATAAAGCTATTGTTTGTGTGCTAGATGAAAAAATAGCCAATATTTAACTTGTATACAAAATAATAAAGTATATTGCACCCCTTGCATTGTAACATGGTTTGTCCCAGAGAACATTTACTCCTTTTTTTGCCTTAATTTTTTTAATGACTCAGGTTCTATGTCATCAACAACATTTATTTATACAGCCCCAGCAAATCCTTACAATCTATAACACCTGTATGGCAGGGTGGCAAGAAAAAAGCCTCTTCTAAAAACACCTTCAGTTTCGTTGGTGCTTTCCAAAATATCCACTGGGAAGATTCTGATGTCATGTAGCAAAAAGGTTGTATGGTCAAATAAGATAGAAATTTTCGGACTAAACTCCAAGCGCTATGTTTGGCGCAAACCAAACACTGCAGACCACTCAAAGCACACAATACCTACTGTGAAGCATGGCTATGGCAACATTATGTAATGGGGATGTCACTAGGCAAATGGCCATGATTGAACGGAAGATGGATGCTGCCAAGTACACCCAAATTCTTTAGAAAAACCTGTGTTCCCCTGCAAGACAGCTGAAAATGGGCAACTGGTTCACCTTCCAACACGACAATGACACTAAATATAGGAAGATGGGGGGGGCGTGGCCTGGAGGAGCATGGAGTAAGTCGCACTCGATGAAGCTCCCCGGCTCAAACATCCGCTAAGATTATCCTGATTACACCCCTGGTGCTGAAACTAACCTGAGACGGAGTGTGGGTCCCCCTGAGCACTCGGATACAAGAATTGTGGGTGGCGGCGGGTCAGAGCGGCTGTCGCGGAGAGCTGTGTGCAGAGTCTGGCAGCGGAGAGCTGTGTGCAGAGTCTGGCAGCGGAGAGCTGTGGGCAGAGCCTGGCGACGGATGAGTGATTGAAAGTGGCGACTTGAAGCCTGCAGAAACCGGAGGCTCTTACTTACCTGTCACTTGTGGGGAGCACTGGAAGCGGGGAAGGCAGCCTTTTGATCGTTGGTGGAGTGTGGAGTTTTCCCACCATAGCGTGGGTCTCAGCGCCATCTTGGAGAGGAGAGTGAAAGGAGGGCAGCCCTGCAAACGTGTGTCTGGTGCTGGAGGTGTGGATTTTTGGAAGCTGCTGTGCTGGGGCCTTCTGAGAAAAACGAATGAGACTCTCTGTTTACAGACAACACAGGGATCATTAGAACTGCCTGAGGATCCTGATATCTGATCCATTGCTGTGAAGGTACTGTTTGACTTATATACAGCTCACCCTTATGCAGTACTGTAGTGGCCACATCCCTCTTCGAAATTGCTGGATTCAGCTGAGGCCTGAATGATCTGTTTCTGAATACCTGCTGTGAGAGCGTCCTATATAGAATCTTATACTACATCTGCTTTTTGGCTATATAAAGGGTGTTACCATGGGGGAACATTCTACAAGTGTTACTGTTGCTACTAAGTTGGGGAAGTATGCACGTTCCGGTTCATCTGCAGCATCGGGGGGAACCTCTGTACCTGAGCCGCAGGTGTCTCAGTCCTCCAAAGATACAGATGTGCCTGCTGATTCTACTCTTCAAGAGGTCCTGAAAGCTATCGCTGCCTCTGAAAAGAAGGTAATGAATAAAATTGGAGAGGTACAGGTTGATTTGTCATTGATGCGGCAGGACTTTCAGAAGATTCGGGAGCGTGTGTCAGAGACAGAGGCTCGCATCTCCATACTAGAGGATACTACAATTCCCTTGCCGCAGAAAGTTGCCGGTCTGGAGGCTCAGATGGCTTCGGTTAAGCAGAAAATGTCAGACATGGAGGGCTGCCTCCGACGCAGCAATGTTAGGCTGGTGGGTCTCCCTGAAAAGGCAGAGGGCGATGCTGCGGAGACATTTTTGGAGAATTGGATAATCCAGATATTCGGCAGAGGGGAGTTCACGGCCCAGTTTGCGGTGGAGAGGGCGCATCGAATCCCGACTCAGATACCGCCTCCAGGTGCACAGCCACGCACATTCATTGCTAAACTGTTGCACTATAAAGATCGGGATGCTATTCTGCGCCTGGCTCGGACCAAGGGCCCCCTATTCTATCAAAACCAAAGAGTGGCTGTATTTCCTGACTTTTCGGTGGATGTACAAAAGAGTAGAGCTCAGTTTATACAGGTGAAGTGTCGCCTTCGTGAGATGCAGTTGTTGTATGCTATGCTTTTCCCGGCTAGATTGCGTGTGGTTGCAGATGGGACTACTCATTTCTTTGGATCTCCATCAGAGGCGACTAATTGGTTGGACAGGAGAGCTCCTGGAGGTCCTCATCCGGATTGAAAATACCTTTGGTGACGTATTGATCTCTTGGACTGAAATGATGCTGTTAGAAATAGTGTGCCTCAGATAGTTAAATTGTTTGAGATTTGCTCCGTGATCTGAGATGATGCTATTAAAGACTGTGTGCCTTTGTTAGTTACAATGCTTGAAATCTGCTCTGTTAATGTATATCACTTGATGTATATTTATATATAATTGAAATGCTGTGACTAATATTGTAGGTACTTGGTTGCTTATGATAATGCTAGTTATAAGGTGATATTATTTTAAAATGCTGAATCTTATGGTTGGTGTTGGTGGATGGGTTGGGTATGGAGGGTTAGAGGAGTACTAGGGGTGAATTTGTGGGTTGGGGAGCTTCCCTTGCTTAAAGGGTCGCGGTCCTCCTCTCCTTTTTGCGGTGCATACGGGTATTTCCATAAGTGCGTGGAGATAGGTGTGTGCGCTGTTTAGGGAGATGTGGGATAGTTATAAGGGGATCCAGGTATGTCTAAGTTGGGGATGGATATACAGGGAGGGGGGGGGTGTTTGAATAGGGTAGGGAGGGGTAGGTTTTTTCAATGCCGTGACAGGTGTGGTATTTTATCTGCATGCAAATATTTTCGGATGCTGAGATTGACTATTTTGTTATATGCTAATGTGGTTGACTGGTGGCTGGGTGTCTGCCTGGGCTGGAGGGGGTTGACGTTTATGCGGAAATGTCTGGTGTGTATTCCCTTGTGTTATGGCGACTGGGAAGATGAATAAGGGGTCTATTAAAATCCTGAATTGGAATGTTCGTGGTCTAAATGATAAAGTGAAACGGTCTTTGGTCATGTCACAACTGAAAAAGTATGAGGCAGATGTTATATGTTTAACTGAAACCCATTTAGTGGGAGGTAAAGTGTTGACCCTTAAGAAACCGTGGGTTGGATGGGCGTACCATGCTACTCATACAGGTCATTCAGGTCATACAACTCATAGAGGTCATACGTAAGAAAGTAAATTTTATTTTGGAAATGGTGGAGTCGGGTCCATTAGGTAGATATGTTTTTGTGAGGGGCATTTTTGATTCTAAGCGTATAAACTTACTGTCAGTTTATGTCGTCGTCCCCCCTATAGTGGTGAGGTCCTAAAAAAGTGCAGTGACTTTATTTCTTTCTCTCCTGATACTCCAGTGATTTTCTGTGGGGATTTCAATAATGTGATGGATTCTAATGTTGATAGGTGGAGGGAGGCGGGAGATACTACACATGCTAAAAAAAAATAAAAAAAATCGAAATTTGCTGATTTCGGTGAAAGAGATGGGTTTGGTGGATGTGTGGCATCCGGTAGAGGTCTGTTTCTCCTGTTATTCCACATCGTATAATGCTTTTTCCCGAATTGATCTAGGACTCGTATCAAAGGAATTACTGCCGGCTGTCTCCGATGTTGCATATTTACCAAGGAGGATTTCAGATCATTCTCCGTTGGTATTAACAGTTAAACTTAATGTTTCTTGGGGCCAGGCATTTTGGAGGCTTAACCCCTTTTGGTTGACATTATTGCAGGATGGAAATACTTTGGAATCCCAATGGGAAGAGTACTTTGTTATCAATGTGGACACGGCAGCCCCGCCTCTCGTCTGGGATTAATTTAAGGCTTTTTTAAGAGGTTCCTTAATTAGAAGTATTAACTGTTTCAAGAGAGAGTCTAGGTTGAGAGGTGATAGATTGGAAAAAGAGGTTGTACAGTTGGAGGAGGTGTATTTCTCTTCTCGTGTGGCTTCTGATAGGATGGCTTGGTTAGCGGTACAGAGAGAATGTTAGATAAATCAAGGCGTAAGCTGCTATTTGCTAAGCATACTCAGTACTTTGAAGCGGATAAATGTGGTAGGTTTTCAGCATATTTAGCTAGGTCAGAAAGGGCGGCGGCTGTAGTGGCGGGGATTACAGATACTTTGGGTGTTGTGCATACCATGACTGAAGAGATCAGTGATGTTTTTTATGTGTATTTCATAGATGCTTATGCGTCAAGAGCCGAGTACTCAGACTTGGATCTGGACACGTATTTAGCGGCTGTTTCCTTGCCTGAATTGAGCGCAGATGGTAGAGAGAGTTTGGACCTGTCAATTACTGATGAAGAGATTGTAGATGCGATATCCTCGTTTCCAAATGGCAGGGCTCCGGGCATGGATGGGATACCCATAGAACTGTATAAGAAGCACCTGGGGTTCTTTGTACCTCGCTTGAAAGACATGTTTACTAGCTTTAGAGATCAGGGGTGTGTGTCTCCGTCTATGTCTGAAGCCCTTATAGTCCTTATCCCTAAAATGGGAAAGGATCCCTTGTTTCCAGAGTCATACAGACTGATATCGTTACTGGCAACGGATATTAAGATTCTGGCAAAAATTTTGGCGACACGTTTAAACCGGGTGATTAGTGAGATAGTGCATCCTGACCAAACTGGTTTTATGCCGGGAAAATGTACGGCTATAAATTTGCGTAGGCTTTTTTGTCATCTGCAGCTGCCCCACCCTGCAGAGGAAGAGGCGGTGGTGGTTTCCTTAGATGCTGCTAGGGCCTTTGACTTTGTGGAGTGGAGGTACCTGTGGGCGGTGCTGTTGAAATTCGGGTTTGGACCGGTTTTTATTCAGTGGGTTAGACTGTTGTACTCTTGTCTTACAGCTAGAGTCTGTGTAAATGGCTTCGTGTCTCGGCAGTTTGTTATGGGCAGAGGTACCAGAGGGGTGTCCTCTGTCCCCCATTCTGTTTGCTCTGGCCATAGAACCGTTGGCATGTGTGATTAGAATGCAGTCAGACATTACTGGATTGAAGATGGGCTGCAGGACGGACAAGATTGCCCTTTATGCAGATGATATGCTGCTTTTTTTGTCATATCCTGATAAGTCGTTGCCAATATTACTCCGTGTGGTCTCGGTGTTCGGTAGGTACTCGGGGCTTTTGATTAACTGGGATAAATCCAGTGTAACTCCGATTAAGGGTACTTGCCCTTCGGGTCAGGTTTTGCAGACTCCTCTTAAATAGAATCCGGTATTTAAATATCTCAGTATCTGGATTTTTAGTGATATGGGTCAATATATCCAGCGTAATGTCCAGCCTCAGATTGATTATCTTAAGAGCCGGATTGGGTTATGGAAGCAGCTGCCATTGTCGGTCACAGGTAGAATTAATCTGGTCAAAATGATAATCCAACCAAAGTTTTTGTATGTTTTGCAGCAGTCGCAGGTATATATCCCCCATAACACATTTCGTTACATTGAACGTCTCATGGCTTCTTTGGTGTGGGCAGGTAAGAGGGCAAGAGTTAAGCTTACTACTTTATATCGTTCTCGAGGGTCGGGGGGCTTGTCTTTGCCGAATCTACGGCTTTATTATTTTGCCTCCCAGTTGACGCATATCGAGGTATGGTTCCGGTCGAGGTTGGGTTTAGACTTGCATGACTTTCTAGTCTCTGAGACAGGATCTAATCATATACGTGTGCAATTTCTTTTGGCTGGAAGGAAGTTTGGGAGGGACCCCCCTTTGTTAATACAGGCCATGAAGGTTTGGCGATTGTCATCCCAGATTGGGGGTGGATTGGATTTGGATCCGTGCACTCCACTCTGGGATAATTTGGATTTTGGAGAACTGACTAGGATGGAGGGAGCTGGAGCCTGGCGAATCTACAATATAATACATATTGGACAACTGTATGAGAATGGGATATTATATTCATTTGAGCAACTTCAGAGATTATATGGCCTACCTAAGGGTTACTTTTATAGATATTTGCAGTTAAGACATGCTCTGGCCTCGCAGTTTCGGGGAGCTGCCCGAGCTTTAGTGCAGATTCCTTAAAGGTGCAACTGTCAAGGTTGGGCCAAAGACGGCAAATTTAATTTTTGTATTCACTATTGGTGGAAGGATCTGGTGAAGGGGGCCTGCCGGAGCTACGATGCAGGTGGGAGGGTGATTTGGGGCGTCTTAGTGATAAGGCATATAGTCATATGTAGCCCGAAAGAGGTCACTGCATCAGTCAGATTTCGCCAGGTCCAGTTTTTTCTGTTGCACACAGCGTATCTCACCCCTCTTCGGCCCTCTAAATTTAGTAGGGGGCAGAGGGTGCTATGTCCCAAGTGTAATAGTGAGAAAGGGGACTTTTGGCATATGCTCTGGGAGTGTCCATTGGTCTCATCCTTCTTGGGAGAGGTGGAGGATTGTATTAAAAGATTGGAGGTGGGAGTGGTGGCCTTGACTCCAAAACTTTGTATATTCGGTTTAGGCCTGAACAAAAAAACCCGTAGACTTATTAGACTGCTTATCAACATGTTACTTATGTTGGCAAAGGTGGTGATAGCTAGGAAATGGATGGCACCTGAAGGTCCGACCTTGAGTAGCTGGATTGACCTTGTTAACGATACAGTCGGCCATGAAAGGTTTATGTACACCAGCAGGAACCTAGTGGATAAGTATGAAAGAATATGGTACAGGTGGAGGATATCCGCATATGTCACGGAAGGGTTGAGGGAGGTGGAGCTCTCCTAATGTAATGCTCGGGGCAGACATCCAGCCGCCTATTATTGAGTTATTAAGGTCAACGATTATATTCTGTGTTATCAAAACTGTATTATTATTTCATTGCATCTTGAAATCGTGGAAGATGTGCATACCTTGGCTTGAAAATCTGAATGTCAACGTTTTTTCTTTTGTGATCCTAATGTGTGTGAATACCTGGCAATACCTGTAACACTGTGCGGGTTATAGTTTGGGATTAAGTCTATTGTTATGAGCTTTTTTGTTGTTTAAAATGTAAAAAAAAAGAAAAATGCAATAAAATCTTATTTGATTTAAAAAAAAATATATAGGAAGATAAATGTCCTTGACTAACCAAGTCAGAGGCCTGACCTAAATCCGATAGAAATTCTGAGGATGAACTTGAGAGAGCAGTCCATCGCCACTCACCACGAAATCTGGCTGAACTTGAACAACTTTTCAAGGAGCTTTGTGTGCCCAATCTAGGGACACAAAGCTGGTAGAAACATATGACAACACTCCAATGTCTGTAATTATAGCAAAATGTGGCTCTACAAGGTATTAAATCAGGGACCATTTCTCCTAAACTGCTATTCTAGTTTTTCACTTTTTATTAATTTTCAAAACTGTTGCCTTTTTTTTCTGCTAGTTAAATGTTGTAAGGCAAGATGTGTAAATAAAGCTGGATATAATTTATTTCAATTTCCATTGAGTAATGTGAGAAAAGTTAATGATTTTGACAGGGTATTATGATTTTCTAAAGTCATAAAGTAATGCAAAAGCCATTGGTGTTATCCACAGATTTACAAGTGCTTTTATATAATGTTTTAAAATGCAAGCTAGAATTTTACTTTGAATGTTAGCCCCAAACATATATGTAAACCACTACAACAAACAAGACAGTAAAGCTTTCTACAGAATTAATGCTAATTTTTCTTTTGATACTTACTTAGGCAAGGTGCAATCCAGCCCTGGAAACATTGTATACTCCCCAAAGGGGCAAAGTGCCACATGGTCCATACTATGGGTCCCACTGACGCAGCACTCTCTATTAAGTAGCCCCTTCAATAAAGCCATGTTAAATCCAATCAATGCTTTATCCCACTCCTGTGAGCTGTGTACGATCTCTTGTTGTATGAAACTTCCCACGCTGGCATCTGGATCACAATCACTATTTGAGAAATTTCGTGCTTTATCCAGCCAAGAGGTGTATGAATCCACGATACTCATAAAAACATCTGGGCTGATCTGCTTTCCAGAACTACTGTATACAACTGGGATGGAAGAAGGGTGTCCTGCCACATCTATTTTCTGGTTCTCCTCAAGCAAGGCACCAGGCCCTAAAAGACCAAACTGGGATGACAGCTGGAAGACTGGGTTCTCTGGAGACGGTCCATGAATCCACTGTGCACCAAGCTCAACCAGGCCCTTTGCTGAGAGACAAAAAGGTGAGTTGCTATCTCACTGTCAACAAAACTAAGAGTTACATAATCAATTATTCTATTACTTGCCTTATGAAATAGAGTTGATCCAGCGCTAGAAAACTGTACTATATATATATGTACTAAAATTTTAGTACATATACATAGTACAGTTTTCTAGCGCTGGATCAACTCAATTTCATAGTGCATATTACTATGACAGGTCTGGACAACCTGTAAGATCTATAGCAGCTTTTACTCCATGCATATTTCTATACATGATATTTACTATGCGCACATATTTGTTACTGTGTTCTATTACGTGCCTTACTTACTCAGTATAATTAACATGATCTAAAATATTTATGAAAAATATGTATCTATTCCATTTTCTGGCTAAGCTCATTAAGTGTAGCACAATAGATTGCTCTTTTCAGTCTTACTGGTTAATTACACAGAGTTGGATGTAGAGTTCAACGTATTCCTGTTTGCGCAGGCTGCACATGCCCACAGAAAAATCTGCAAGTACCTACACCTATGCAAAGATGTGCGCATCTACACTTGCGTCTGAAGGGGCACTCTAAAGTTGGCTGAGTACAGTAAAGGTGTGTTTTCGAAATTGTGAGTTGATGCAGACGTGCCTTTTGCAGCAGTATTATTTGCACCAGCCCAGTGCAATACACAATGATAATGATGACAAACGCCAGCACTAGCTAACTGCTTCTAATTGGCTGATTGAAGCTGCCGGGTGCATTTTTCATTGATCATGCATATATTTCATGATTGTGTGTGTATATTTAAAAAATTATATATACTCGAGAAGCTGTATTATATGAAGCCTAATAGTAACTGTATTTTTCCTGTGAAAACAAATATTTACAAAGTTTTTTGTGCTTGTGACCTGGTTCTGTATATGTGGATGTAAGTACACATTCCATAACCATTTGAATATAGTGTTTTATGACATTAATTTTTCAAGCTATAATAATATTCTATGCAACATCATAAATATATATACACACTGCAAAGAAATGGCAACAAGAATCTGTTTGGTTGCTAAAGGCAATATCTCAACTTTTCACACCCGCCGGAAAGCTTGATACATCCTCTTTTCCTCTTCCCCCTCAACCTGTCCCCTCACAACTACACCACATCCTCTCACCCCCAATGCTTGCCTGTACCTAGCTCACCTCTTCAACCTGTACATCTGCACCGGAGCTTTCTCTTCCAACTACAAACATGTGCTTATTTCTTCTATCCTCAAGAAACCATCTCATGACCATATGTGTCTGTCCAGCTACCACCATATCTCTCTCCTCCCCTTTGCTTCCAAACTACTTGAGTAACTAGTGTACAACCAGCCGACCCTCTATTTCTCAGCTCACTCTTCTTTAACCTCTGCAATTGTGCTTCCACCCTCTATAATCCACTAAGACTGCCCTAACTAAAGTAACCAATGATTTACTCACAGCTTAGTTTAAGGGTCACTTCTCCCCACTCATCCTATGGACACTTTCGATACAGAGGGCCACCATCTTCTCCTCGACAACCTTCACTCCCTTGGCCTTTGCAGAAATGTTCTCTCCTGGGTCATCTCCTACCTTTCTGAACACTCCTTCAGTGTCTCTACTACTAATACATCCTCTCCTCCACTCCCTCTATCTGTTGGGAGTCCTCAAAGCTCTTGGCTCTCTGCTTTTCTCTCTTTATACCGCATTTTTCTGCGAACTCATACCTCATTTCTCTGTGAACTCATTTGCTGCTTCAGCCTTCACTAACACATCTATACTGAAGAGAAACAAATGTAACTCTCCTCCACTTATCTCCCTCTTTCTTTCTCATGTGTCCAACTATCTCTTTGCCATTTCCACCTGGAAGTTCCAATGCTACCTAAAGCTCAAAATGTCCAAATGGAGCTCACAAAATTCCCCCCTCATAGTGTTACAACCTTTCTTCTAGTCTTCCTCATGTGTATCAACATTACACTCTCCTGTTGCCCAAGCTCACTGTTTTGGTGTCATCCTTGACTCCACCTTCAGCTTCACTCCACATATCCAGTCCCTTGCACTGTCTTGTCTCTTCCTCCTTAGAAACATTGCCATAATATATCCCTTTCTCACTTGGGATATTACCAAACACCTTATCCATTCTCTTATTACCTCCCGCCTTGACTAGTGCAATGTCCTATTGTCTAGCCTTCTCTTCACCCGTCTTTCCCTCTACATTCTGTTCTAAATGCTGAGGCGAAAGTGACCTTACTCTCTTGCAGCTCCAGATCCTCTGCATGACTCTACAAATCCCTACACTGGCTCCCTAATTACTTTAGAATTCAATTCAAGTCTCTTACCCTCACCAAATGCATCTCTGACATTGTCATGAGATACACTTCTTCTCGTATTCTTTGATCTGCCCTGGCTTATGCTTCTCCTCCTCTCTGGTAACCACCTCTCACACCTGTCCCCAAGTAAGCTTCTGTGCTGCTCCAAACTTATGGAACTCACTAAAATATCACCAACTATAGAAACCGCCAAGCAGTTAGGAGTATATTAATAAGGAGATCTTTATTTAGTGAAATGTCTTTTTAGGGTATACGCAAAATGATATATTCAATCTACCAATTACAAATATGGCAGAATCCTGGCTAAAGAAAATGGATCCAAATATACATTAAATTTGTTTAATTAAAAATAGCAATTTTAATAATCTCACCCCTTATTACGGTCTTATGGGCCTCCCAGGTTGTGTATAAATTAACTTTGTCCGAAGTATTTATGTGAAAATATTGTGAAATTATGGAAATAAGCTGTTCTTTAATTTGAGTGTTTTGTTGAGTCTCCAACAAGTTATACGTCTAGAGGTGGCATGAAGACAAACCTCTATGGCTGAATGATCAGACCACGGGTTGGAGTGGATAGAAGCTGATTTTAAGAAAGGGAGTAAAGATGCACAAGAAGAGAAAAAAAATCTATTCTGGAATAGGAGTTGTGGGGGTGCGAATAGAAGTTAAAGTCCTTAGCAGTAGGGTATAGAATCCTCCAGGAGGGTAAATGTATCAAGTTGAGAGTTTCCGGCGGGTTTGAAAAGTGGAGATGGTGCCTATAGAAATCAATCGGATTCTAGCTATCATTTTGTAGAATCTCCTAAATAAATGATAATTACAATCTGATTGGTTGCTCTAGGCAACACCTCTACTTTTCAAACCCACCGAAAACTCTCAGTTTGATACGTTTATACACAAACAGGGCTGCCTCGGTCAAATGCTTAAGGAGGAATTTGGACCTCAGAACAGGAGAGTCTAGAGACTGTGATAAAATCACCCCTTACAAAAACGTTGCCTGACTAATGTTTATAGAGTTTGTGAAAAAATGTGTGGAAAAAAGCAGCGTAGCCTGTGTTGTGGTGTGTAAATGGCCAGTAAAGTTAGTTCTTGCTCCCGAGTATAAGGAAGCATACATCCGAATCTCGTACTGTCTGCAAGACCACCATGGGGACAGACCCTTGTATCAGTATAGCTACTAGGTTGTGCTTGGTACTGCGGTTGGAGTAAAAGGCCTTCAGAAACCTCCTTGAAGAAAGAGAGAGATGGTTCTTATCCTTAAGGTAAGTTTCCTGCAGGAAAATCACATCACCATGAAGTTTGTTAACATGAGCACGGGGTAAAGAACAGTTCTGAGGGATTTTGAAACCCTCAGCATTAATCTGTAAAAACTTGAGCGGCATGGTACCAGAATACCAGACAAATCACACAGCCGTACAATTAGAGGAGATATAAACTAGAGCAAATAGAAGAGAGTGTACCTGAGAAATAGGCGTGTGAGATAGGGAGCCGGGGGGGGGGGAAATAGTGAATGGTGCAAAGAGAAGGGTGGCACGGAAAAAGTATGGGTTGAGTGAGTAGCTTCAGGGACCTAAGTCCAGGTTGCTGGCTACTCTGTGGGAGCCCCTAAAACAAAAACAAAAAAAGAAGAGGGGGAGGATGCTCAGAGTAGAGATCAATAAACTGCCCTAAGGACAAAATATATAAACAACAAACAGATAACGAATTAGAAATTCCTAATTAGTGGGGACGTCGATGGAACCTGGAGAGATGTTGTTAGTGGCCGCCTCCAGAGTATGTAAAACGAATTACAGTAGTGCAAGAATATATGTATACATAAGTAAAAGAATATACATCCTTAGTGAGAACCATTAACTACAATACAGTGGGCAATGTAATAAATGTGGTACTGACATTGACAAGTCCGTGGAATAATTTGAAAATATTTGAAATGTAAGAATTTGATGACTTCTAATTTCAGTTCTCAAATTAATTATACTTCTTGATTGACAAAGACACAGAATTAATTAAGATTGATGGCTACAGACAGTATATATCAGTTCGATCTAAGGCTACATAACACTGCAGTACACCTAAGGCTAGGTACACACTACAAAAACTTTAGATCAATTTGTTATCTTTATTGATTTTATGAACAATTGAAGTTCCAATCAGTCTGCGGAGTCATGTGTACACACTATTCAAGATTTATCTTGGAACCATCGGCTGCAACTCAGAGGATTTACAAGTCTGGTAAGAGGCAAGATCAGGGACAGGTGGTCACACATATCTCATGTCATGAGCAGTAGAATTTTTTTATTCCCTTTGTGTAGCAAGCTTCATATTCATAACCCCTCTCCTGCCTTTTTCAGCTGTCTAGTGTTTGTTTACTGCTCCTCCTTTAGCCAAGGGTTGGAACATGAGAGCAGAGTTGGCAATGCAGTGGTTAATTACAGCCATCCCCCATTCAGAAAGTGTGCTGGAGAGATTAGGATTAGGCAGGTCACAGAGGGAAGATTTAGTGTATTGTGTCGGGAACACTGTCTAGAAGTGCAGGGGAAAAGTAATAGCCAGAGAGGGAAAAATATATCAATTTCTATTTGCAATTTGATAAAGAAAAAAAACTAGTTTACAGATAATTTTGGGAAGCGTAAGTGTATTCTTTAATATCTACTTTAGTTTATGGAACTCACAAATATTAATATCACAACAGTCAGCTGTATCAACATATGAAAGTATTTCAGCATTTCAGACGGACAATTCATTTGTTTAATTATGCAAGACAACAGTCAACTTAATACAGTGGAAGCGGAGATAATATCAATTTGGTGGATACAGACTATAAAATAAAGGGATAGCAATCAACAGAGTCAGTGACTATTCTGGCGTTAAAGTCTTCTTATTACATATATAGTGAAGTAGTTCATTTAGGAAATTCAAAGGAACTACTTTTCCCTGTCAACTACAGTTTAAAGACATATTACTTTCCATGTGATATAGACTTAATATTGGCTATCTTAATGTGCACCAACGATCAATCGGCTGCATCAATTGTATGATATACAAATGGCATATGTTCTTCTATGAATTTATGGAGTGAAAAATTAAGGATGAATGTGCAGAAGTGGTCACACTATATAGTTAAGAGTCAAGTGAAATTTTAATGTGTTAGAAATGTACTCTATTTCCAACATGTTGTAAAATTAGAGAAGATACAGGGTGCAGAAGGCTGCTAATGATATTGCAACATGCAGTTACACGTTAATGTAACTAGTTGGTTATTGTTCAAATTTCAAGTACTGAGCGTATTTGAGTCTAAAGTCAAATCTTCATAAACCTCAAAGTAAGTGACTCACACTTGCTTTCTAATGCTTATTGTGTTTTGTTTTTTTTAACTCTTTATTTAAAGAGGAAACAACAGAAAAAAAATACAATCAACACCAATGACATGAAAATATTAACATTCAAAATGTCTCCTCTATGTTTTATATTTTTATATGGGTAGGGAGGGGGAGGGGGAGAGAGAAAGAAAGAGTGGGGGGTAGGAAGGCACAGATTATGTTAACAATATAGCTAATAAATAAATAAGCAAACAAACTCGGAACATTGCTAGAGAAAGCTAAACCACACACTTATATAGACTACCAAAAAGAAAACTGGTATACAAACATTTCTCACCAGCAGCGCACCATATCCAGCCCGGGGGATCCGGAGGCGGCCCAGGAGCTACATTCCGTCTGCAGGAGGGGGAGCCGTTTTGGATAGGCAGCTACGGCTTTCTAATAAATACCACGGGGCCCACACCCTGTCGAAGTTATGTGATTTATCATAGCACGTTATACTCTCCATGCTTGCGACATGTCTTATGTAAGACCGTAGCTCCTGCATAGAGGGAGCCCTAGGGTCTTTCCAGTGCTTTGCTATTAAGGATTTAGCAGCTGCCAAGATATGGGATATAAGCTTATTTGAAGGCCCGCTCTCGTCAGGTATAAGGCGAGAGAGAAGGAATGACCAGGGGCCCAAACTTATCTGTTGTTCTGACACAGAGTTTATGAGTGTGAGAACCATGTTCCAGAAAGGAACCATGCGAGAGCAGGTCCATCATATGTGTAACATCGTACCTCTTTGGCCACATTCCCGCCAGCAGCTCGGAGTGGTAGTAGGAAACATTCGAGATAGCCTATCAGGAGTATAGTACCACCTATAGTACACTTTATAGGCTGTTTCCTTAATTAGTGTAGAGATCGAGCTCTTGGCAATCCCCTCCCTGACCTCCTCCCAGCATAAGTCGTCTGGAGGAGGACCCAGGTCCCTCTCCCATTCCCGCTCATGTCGGACTGGAGCATCGAAAGTGTAGTCTATGAGCCAGTTGTATATCTGGGAGATCATCCCTTTAGTGAGGGGTGAATGTAGACACATATATTCAAAGGAGGTCGGGGCCCGGAGAGCCTCCCGGGGGGGCAAAGACATAGCGAAGTGTCGGACCTGGAAGTACTCAAAGAAAAGCGGACGAAACGGTTCAAAACTATGGTGAAGTTCCGACATAGAAGCCCAAGTTTGATTGACCACCAGGTCCGAGACCACTTGTATTCCCGCTGTTATCCAGTGTTTAAATTGCTGCGTGGAATTGCCAGGAGGGAAGTGTGGGTTGCCCCAGAGAGGAGTCAGAGGTGAGATAGGGGAGGACAATTTATATTTGACCCGACATGAGTCCCAAAGGGATAAGCAGAATTTAAGGGATTGAAGAGAGGAGGCCGCTGGTGGCCTATCTGTATTGGTCAAGCCCCAGAGTGATGCCATGGAGGGGACCCCAACATAGTGGGTCTCCAGGTCCACCCACGCTATAGACTTGTAAGGGGCATAGCTTACCGTCACCTGGGACAGATGGGATGCCAAATAATAAAATTTAATATCTGGCAAGCCACTGCCTCCCCGAGCCCTAGGCTTTTTAAGCACTGCTATTGAGATTCTAAGGGGCTTGGCACGCCATATAAACTTTAAGAAGGAGGAGTGCAAATCTTTGAACACGGATTCGGGGACCCTCATCGGGAGGGTTATGCTTATTGTGTTTTGATATTTAATTTACAAACAAAAACTAAAATTGTATTCTGGTCCTGAATTATCCTAACTATCCCCGTAATAAATAACATAAAGGTTATCCTAATGGTTATGGGATCTGGTATAAAGGGTATTCAGGATAAAGCCTAGGG
This sequence comes from Mixophyes fleayi, assembly GCF_038048845.1. Classification (NCBI taxonomy): domain Eukaryota; kingdom Metazoa; phylum Chordata; class Amphibia; order Anura; family Limnodynastidae; genus Mixophyes; species Mixophyes fleayi. The sequence continues at coordinate 117,448,251 of NC_134407.1, read as the reverse complement.
TCGGGCAGAAGTTTCCTGGGTCAACCTCTGGTATTTTAGCTCTAGAACATTTACCTGGATATTATTATAAGAGTTTAGAACAGCACTCAGAGAAGGGAGAAAGCTTTTGTGGCCTGCTGCCTTTATCCTTTTACAGAGGATTGTCCCCACTCTGTTGTTTTATGTAAATACATTCACAAAATGTGCTGGTAAGGATCTGGCCATGCCTTTGTTTACTGAATTGATTTTTACTTTTTGTGTGAAACTGGGGGCTATAGGCAGAGAGCAGATATACTGTATACGAAGAACCCCAGTGACAATTCACTTCAGACAGGGGACACTAGTAATAAGTAGAGAGCAGAGAAACCGTATAGACAGACCCTGTGAAATCATGGTGTTTTTTTTATATATAAAATGTTCAGTTCAATATGAACAGCGGACTGAGAGGTAGTTTAGAAAAAGGAACATAGCGAACAATGGGACAATCCACCCTAACAAAAGGAATAACATAAATTGACCAATAGGGAAGCAGTAACATTATGAGAATGAAACATTATCCCCTGCAGAAGATGATTGTGCCTGGTAGGGACTGTATCACTAACTGAACTGACTGAATGAACTGACCATCACAGGAAGCCGTAGAACAACACTGACAGACTGGAAGTCAGAGGAGGCGCGCTGAACACCAGTGACGCCGGCTGGTCACAATCGGCATAGAGGACAGAATGGGACTTTTGTTTTCAACTACACCTACTTACTATGATGATCTGTATAGCAAAGTAAAGTTGTTAAAACGTTCTTCACCATGATTGTTTTTGTCCCCCTCCTATCGATACCGATACAAAAAGCCATGTAACAGAACAGAATGAATAGGCGGCTAAAAAAGAATTATACTACTACAGGGCATTACGAACATTTACTTCTGAACTGTAAGAAAAACTTGCTTTACATTTCTAACACATGTATGTGGTGTATACTAAGGTATTTACATTGGTAAGGAAATGGTTATATTACGATCTGTAACAACACGTACCATAATCCTGAGTAATACACAAGGTACATCACTGCTCTATTGTTAACAGTGTAAAAAAAATCATAGATAGTGAGAATATTGAGAGCACACAGTAAAAAATCAATTTGGGATAAAGAGGCAGCGCCAGATCCTTACCAGCACACTAAAACATTTACCTGTAAAACCAAAGATCCAAGATCCAGGCTGAGACACCAATTTCAGTTTACTGGAATGAGTATTGCTCTACTAAATTAATACCACATTCACACTGCAGCCCCGGAAATATCCTGGGTTCAAAAACCCGGTATATTGCCATGTCACAGAGAATCCCAGCTCATCAGACCCTGTTCACACTGAACCCGGGTCTGCCCTGGCAATAAGTGCTAGTCATCACAAGAGGAGCTTTGATTGGCTGACAAAGATGAGGTCATTTAAATCAGCTCCTTTCTGTGAGACCCAGGTTGAAAATCCCGGGTCACACCGTTCACACTGGCAGCTACTCGAGATGGACCCAGGAATAACCCTGCAAAAGTCATGGGTCTAATTCCCGGGTCATCAGACCCAGGGAGATGCAGGGACCCCTGTTCACACTGAGCCACGACCGGGTCGTTGGGGCTCACCCCAGCAATATCCCGGGTTTTTACGTCAGTGTGAACGTGGTATAAGCAACACCTTAATACTCTGCCTAGCAGAGTATTAGGGTCAAGACAATAAGGGCCAGCCAATGTTTACATGTAATTTTATTTGGTCTGATTTGTAAATGACTGTTCAAGATTGTTATTTGGCACATTACAAACAATGATGAAGAATCTGGTTTCTGGACATTATAACAATTTTAATTATTCAAATTAATAATTTTACTGAAATATATACATAATCATATGTTATGTGTACATTATTTGTTAAATGAAAAGGTAATTTGTAAATTTGCTTAACTAAATTTCATAACATGTGTGGACAGCAATACCCCTCAGACTAGTTTTATTTCCACCTCAACCCTCACTGATATCTGTAGGCCCTATTAATAATTTCTGTCAAAGGCTCCCTTTCACATTCCTCTTTACTGTATTGAGGCAACATATCCTAATAATTACATGGGCATTTTTATGTAACTATAAAGATTATTTCGGCTACTCTACTAATTGTCATCTAAAATTCATCAGTTTATGTTACATCTCCACATTTATTTGCTCTACGTCTATGGAAAATTGTGTTCATTTTCTAATGTTTCCAGGCATATTTTATTATACAACCTTCGACCTATTTACGGTAAGCTCTTTTCCCTCAAGAAATAAAAGGTCAGCTCACTTGGCACAACACCCTGAGAACTGGGAGTCCCTCCTTTAAGTCTCTATCAAAGCCGGCAATCCCCCTAGAGTCACAGAGCCCTGGTGGTGAAAAAGGAAAACTGAAAGTTATCTCTTGTCTTGTTTAGCACATGTATTATTGTATTATACTTATTGTATAGTACAAAACAGTAGTAAGTATCGCTGTAATAAGCCGTTCTCAGGCATTAATTTTATGCGACAATGTTTCTCATTTTGTAGGACGACACATACTGACACTACACGACTTATTAGTAATGTATTACCGAAACTGTGTGTCCAGATCCGGCCTCCTGTTCTTCCAGTAGCCTCCAGGATCTTTATGTTTTGGAATCCATGTTTATGCAGCTTCTCGGCGGCTGCGAGGCCGGAGATACCGGAGCCAACGATCAGCACTACGGGGCCCCCGGGACCCATGGACTCTGGTTGTGCACAGACCAAATAGAGTGATTGCGAAAACGAAAGGACGAAGAACACGAGGATGAGGAGGAGCCTGGCCCCGGGACCGTTTCTTTGTATTTGCATATTCTGTTATCTTTCTTCTTGCTGAAACACAGGAGATATAACCAAAATACAGAGCAAACGTCACGTGTAAGCGGTTGCTTTCCTTTGCTTTATCCCAAACTAATCGAATATAAACCAGATGTTTGGGGAAACAATAAAAGCCCTAAACGCTAAGACTTCCAGATGTGCTGTGGTGTTCCAAATAATTACATGGCCAATTTGTGATTGGATTCAGAATGTTGACACATGTAATACATTAATGTATCTCACTATTTTGTTTTATTTCTACCATTGTGCCAGCTTCTTTAGGCTGTTCATGCACTACAGTTGTGTTATACGCCAGAGACACCACATATTAAACATCACATTGTCATCCGGCGGTAACCGGCTCTTGTTCTTGTGGTCCTGGATGAGGGGGCACCAATTAAGGATACTAAACTGAATCCCGTACATTCACATTCAGCAAACACAAATTGTCCCTACTGCAAACATTTTATTACCATGTTTTTATAGAGTGCTTAATACTATGCAGTGCCTTACAGAGAACATCTAATATATAAAAGAGAAAATTTGTCCTTCTGTCCTTCGGTCTGTCTTTCTATACAAATCCACATTTTTCAAGCGAAGATCATGAAATTTTGCATACGAGTGTATTAAAACATGACGGAGGCAACTAAAAAAAAAATTAAATTTAAATTCATTACGGGGTGGGGGTGGCGAGGGGGGTAACACCTAAAAATCATCGAAAACGACCATAACTCTGGAATGTCTGGAACAATTTACACCAAACCTGGTACACATATGACTTACAGTCTGACAACAAATATTGTGGGGGCAAGACACCCCTAGCACTCCTAAGGGTGGGGGTAGCGAGGGGGGTAACACCTAAAAATCTTCGAAAACGACCATAACTCTGGAATGTCTGGAACAATTTACACCAAACCTGGTACACATATGACTTACAGTCTGACAACAAATATTGTGGGGGCAAGACACCCCTAGCACTCCTAAGGGTGGGGGTGGCGAGGGGGGAACACCTAAAAATCATCGAAAATGACCATAACTCTGGAATGTCTGGAACAATTTACACCAAACCTGGTACACATATGACTTACAGTCTGACAACAAATATTGTGGGGGCAAGACACCCCTAGCACTCCTAAGGGTGGGGGTGGCGAGGGGTGTAACACCTAAAAGTCATCGAAAACGACCATAACTCTGGAATGTCTGGAACAATGTCTTGGAAGAAGTTCCAAAAATACTTTGAAATTTGTCCTTCTGTCCTTCTGTCTGTCTTTCTATACAAATCCACATTTTTCAAGCGAAGATCATGAAATTTTGCATACGAGTGTATTAAAACATGACGGAGGCAACTAAAAAAATGTAAAATTGAAATTCATTACGGGGTGGGGGTGGTGAGGGGGGTAACACCTAAAAATCATCGAAAACGACCATAACTCTGGAATGTCTGGAACAATTTACACCAAACCTGGTACACATATGACTTACAGTCTGACAACAAATATTGTGGGGGCAAGACACCCCTAGCACTCCTAAGGGTGGGGGTGGCGAGGGGGGTAACACCTAAAAATCATCGAAAACGACCATAACTCTGGAATGACTGGAATAATATCTTGGAATAAGTTCCAAAAAAAAGGGGAAATATATTTTTTCTGGATGCACCCGGAGGAACAGGTAAGATGTTTCTCATCAAGTTGTTACTTGCTAAAATTCGAGTACATTCCAAGATAGCTATTGCTGTGGCCTCTTCTGGAATTGCTGCAACTTTGCTCCCTGGTGGAAGAACAGCACATTCAGCTTTCAAGTTACCGCTTAATCTGGCCCGAAGTGAAACTCCCGTCTGCAATATCACTAAACGAACAGAAAAATGCTTTACAGGCCCTCAATCAAACACTTCAATTTTTAAGAGGCAATGATTTACTAATGGGTGGAGTCACTGTTGTATTAGCTGGAGATTTTCGACAAACATTGCCGGTCATTCCAAAAGGAACAATGGCGGATGAAATTAATGCATTCCTTAAATCATCACATCTTTGGAGGCATGTTCGCACTTTGCGACTAACCACAAATATGAGAGTTTCTCTGCATGATAACACAATGGAAGGTCAGTTTGCTGATCATTTGTTAAATATTGGAAATGGTTTAATGCCACTTCATCCAGTAACTGGTCTCTTCAAACTCAGAGAAACACTTTGTAACACAGTTGTGTCTGTTGAAGAACTCAAGGCAAAAGTATTTCCAAATATTCAACAACATTTTACAGAGCATAAGTGGCTTTGCGAACGTGCGATTCTTGCACCAAAAAAAATTGTGTAAACAACATCAACTTAAAGATTCAAGAAGAGTTGCCTGGAGAAGCCATATTATACAAATCAATAGATACCGTTGTTGAAGAAAATGAGGCTGTGCACTATCCTACTGAATTTTTAAACTCTTTAGAACCTCCCGGAATGCCACCGCGTAACCTGGTACTGAAGATTGGATCACCCATTATGCTTCTCAGAAATTTAAATCCTCCAAGACTTTGTAACGGTACAAGATTAGTAGTCCAAAAGCTCCATTCTCATGTCATTGAAGCAACTATTTTGACAGGCTGTGCAAAAGGTGACAGTGCTTTCATTCCACGCATACCTCTCATTCCATCTGATATGCCATTTCAATTTAAGCGTCTACAATTTCCAGTTCGTTTAGCTTTTGCCAAGTCTATCAATAAGGCCCAAAGACAATCTTTACATGTAGCTGGAGTCAACTTGGAATCACCTTGCTTTTCTCATGGACAGTTTTACGTTGTGTGCTCAAGAGTTGGATCACCAAGAAATTTGTATGTATTTGCCCCAAATGAAGAAACGAGAAATATAGTTTATCAAGCTGTTTTGAAGTAATTGTTTATCGGTTCGTTCCATCATATACAGTTCAAATACAGTTTGACATTTTCACTTTTCACCTTCTACTGGTCCAATTTTAACATGATATTTACATGTATGTTTAATATTTAGATTGATTTTTGTAAATAAACATTCTTTAAATTCCCGGGCAACGCCGGGTATTCTGCTAGTGTAATCATAAATCAGTCCCTGCCCCAGTCCAGTTTACGCTCTATAGTCCCTACCACTCATTTAAAAAAAGAAAAGTAAATATGCAAGCTTTTGGGTCAGGCATGTTTTCATATGAAAGCTTAATAACATTGTCCATAGAATCATTTACATTTTATTGCTCTATTACCTAATGTAAAACTTTCTAGACAATATTTTTGATGATCACATATTATGTACTTTATAATTTCAGCTTTTATTTGCCAGCAGGCCATAATTCAGAAGCCGGAAATGTACAGCTGCATATCAGTCTGAGCTGTAATTTGATGTGCGTCTCTCATGTTCAATGGATCCAGTTGGACATGAGCCTCATGTAGAGTTGGACGCAAGTCCATTTGCACGGCGTAAAATATAGGACTTTGATATCTATATGTAGAGTCAGTCGCATCTTGTTTAGGAATCCTTACTCTTATAGAGGCAGATCGGCAGAGGCTGGGGGAGTAGGCCAAATAAAGTAGGGATGTGGTCAAGTAAATTCAACTTATTTATACCTAGGCGCAGACACGCTCATGGGAGAAAGCAGAGGGGACAGAATATTTGCCGCACCACCTCAGGAAACCTCATGCTCAGGTGAGTTAATCAGTAATTATCCCACCTGTTTCTGCAGACAGAAATCCTGAAAACATGACCTGTTGGTAGCTCTTGAGGACTGAGTGTGAGCACCTCTGCCCTAAGTGGTTATTCAATATTATTTTAATATCTAGGATTTTTGTTTGGTAGCATGCTCATAGACGAGACTGAGTAATAATAGCTTTCTGGAACACCTCAGTATAACACAGTTACTGGATGGGCTGTTTAAATAGAAAGAAAAAAAATCAATTGCTCTCACTGTGGTTTTTGGCACCATTCTCTGTAAATTTTAGAGACTGTTTTGCAAGAAAATTCCAGGAGATCAGCAGTTTCTGAGATACTCAAACCACCCTATCTGGCACCAAAAATAATTCTACAGGACAAAGTCACGTAAATCACATTTCTTTCACATTCTGGTGTTTGGTCTGAACAACAAATGAGCCTTTTAACCATGTCTGCATACTTATATGCATTGAGTTGCAGACACATGATTGGCTGATTAGATATTTGCATTAACAAACACGTTTATCTAATAAAGTGGCCACTGATTGTATAAACCAGTGGAATTTAAAAAAAAAAAAGTTTCAAATCATATGGGAACACATACAGCAATTAAAACCTCAGACTAAGAACAATTATGAAGAGACTTTCAGTGATAAAAATGCAAACAAAGTTTAGAAGCATCAATAAACATTAGAGATGAGCAGTTTGGATTGGTTGAAATCCGATAAGATCTGACGTTGGGGATCCGAGTGAAAATGCGTTTGTGGCTCGGTTTTCATGTGCCAAATTTGGATCTTAAAATGTGGCAAAACATCTTTTCCGGAATTTTGTTTTTGCAAAACGAGTGATATATATCTCTGAAAATGCTCTGAACATAGTGCTCAGGGTGAGAGATGGACATAGAAAAGCTACTGAAGCGTGTTATTATTGTAAAGCAGTTCTGTAGAGATTAGTCAGCTAGAATAGTTTGCTGAAGCTGGCGTACATTATCATAATTTAAAGTTTTCAGTGCTGACAGCTCTGCTCCGAAGAGCAGAGCTGGACAGGCCATGTGTGGAGGGATCACATGATCCCTCCCTGTCACTCACCGCTCGCTCTGCAACTATAGTTGCAGAGACAGAGCGGAGATGTCTCTTCGAACTGCACATGCGCAATTCCAGTGTGAAGACAAGTGAAGAGGACCTGGAGGACATCGCGTTCCGAAGAGGCGGGGTAAGTGATTTTTTTATCACAGAAACAGCAGTTTTTCGTAACTTCTGTTTCTGTGATCTGTTTTTCCTAAATTTGAGAAATAGATCAATCCTTATCCATGCGATAAGGATTGATAACTATTTTTCAGTTTTGCCGATGCTTGATAAATGTGCCCCTGTGTTAGATATCATTCAGAACTAAGTAGTATATAGTGGAGGGAAAGAATGTGCTTTTGCTGTATGACTATACCAAAAACAAATAGATTTTTTTTTCTTTTAAAATTTTATTTAAAAGTTTTTCTAGTGAAAGTAACCTTGTGTGGGGCAGAGACATCTGAAATAATTTTGAAAAAAACTGAGTGCATATGAGCTTCAGCAGAAACTACACCCCCCCAAAATATGCTATATATTGTAATCTTTTCTATTTTTCAATTCTTGTCAATTTTGAAAGGATCTGTCACACGCCAGGCCCGCAGCCGGGTCCTGACGCTCTTACCTGCCCTCTGCCGTGTTGCTCTTTTGTGCTGAGTTTGGATTCGGGTCTGTGCATTCCTATTAACAATTCCTCCTCTCATTTCATTGACTCTCTCTCCCCCTACAGGATATTTAAAGCACCTGGTCCTACAGCCAGGTGCCTGTTCCTTATGTCAGTTTTCTGTCTCCTCTTCAGACGTGACTCCCTCTGCTCTCATACTTCTGCAGTATCCAGTGATATCCTCAGACTATTACCTCCTTGTTCTCAGCTTACTGTTCCAGTGATATCCTCAGTCCGCAGACTATCACCTCCTAGTGGCCAGCTCACTGTTCCGGTGATATCCTCAGTCCGCATATTATCACCTCCTTGTGGACAGGTCGCTGTTCCAGTGATATCCTCACTCCGCAAATTATCTTCTCCTATCGCTCGACTTGCTGTTTCTATAACATTCTCCGGCCACTGGTTACCTTTTCCCAGCATCCCACGCTGCTGTTCTAGTAGTGTCTCTATTCCTTTCATTTTCCTAAAAAGGGCTTCGTCTAGCACTCTCCCAGAGGGCTGCGACCTGTGGGGCAGAGGCGGCAAAGTCCATACCTCTCTAAGGGGGTACATTTAGAGCAAATCTTCTTCCTTCTTTTGACCAAAATTACTACTCCAGTTATACTGGGCTTGCCATGGCTCCAGCTACACTCCCTGCAAGTGGATTGGAACTCCCTGCAAGTCCTTGCCTCGGGTGCAAGCTGCAAATCACGTTGTCTAACCCAGGTAAAACCCCTTTACTCGATGTCCACCACTTCTGACTCTAAACCCTCGTCTCTTACTCCTCAATACTCTGCCTTCGCTGATGTTTTTGACAAGAGCCGCTCAGAGCTTCTGCAACCTCACTGACCTTGGGACTGTCCCATCCAACTTCTACCGGGAAAAACTCAACTTAGGGGTTGAGTTTATCCTCTTTCTCTACCCGAGACAAAAGCTATGGCTGACTATATTAAAGAAAACCTCCAGCGTGAATTTATCAGACTTTCTACCACCAGTAGCTGGGTTCTTTGATGTAAAAAAGAAAGTTCCCTGCGACCATGAAACATTACTGTGGCTTAAATGCGATTACTATTAAGAATCGTTATCCCATCCTGCAAATTACACAACTTTTTGACTGCATCAAGGGGGCTGAGCTCTTCACCAAATTAGATCTCTGAGGGGCCTAGAACCTCATCAGAATTTGTGCAGGCGGCGAATGGAAGACCGCGTTTAACACCGACGATGGTCATTATGAGTACCTCATTATGTCATTTGGACTCTGCCATCTTTCAGAGTTTTGTAAATGATGTATTCAGAGATCTTGTGGTAGATTCTTATTTTCTCTCAAGATATCACTTCTCACCATCTTCATGTCTCTGAGGTTCTCTCCCGGCTTCGTAACAATTGCCTTTATTGTAAATTGGAAAAGTGTTCTTTTGAAGCCCCTCTAATGCCTTTATTCTGTTACAGTGTTTCCGATTTTGGTCTACAGAGTGACCCTGAGAAGGTTTGAGCTATCTTGGTCTGGCCATTTCCATCTGGCCCCAGGCCCATCTAGTGCTTCCTGGGATTCGCAAATTATTTTAGACAATTCATCCAGGGCTATTCCATCATAGTCACTCCCATCGTGGCTCTTACATGGAAAGGTGTGTCGAAGTCGTATAATTGGATGAACGAAAGTATATTAGTTAATATTGTTTTGCTGTGCGATTGCGATCCGTATGCCACGTAACGCGTGGCATGGTGCGATCGCACGGTAAAATGCGCACGCACGCACACGTACTATAACATTTCGTTTCACATATATATTTATAGATTACATTCCAAAGTGATTTATGAGCAGACAGTATTTGGTTTATTATTAGTTTATATATTATGATTATGATTTAGTGTTATTTAAGGTTCGGGTTATAGGAAATGTGTCATGTCTGATATCATACTAATCCCCTATTCATCAGCAGCTGTCCGGTTCCATTGCCGAAGAGATCCCATATTGCATACTCTAGTTATTGATGTTAGGGAATAAATAGCCAGATTGATATGAGAATGTGAAAGGCTAATGAACTCATTGTAACTGGAGCACATCTCCTGGAGAGACGACCCCCACCTTTGGATTCCTTAGTTTGATCTAGCCTATAACCTAATTACCCTGGACCCGCCCGAGGTCTGGACCTATGGAAGCAAGCCACGTCATTTGCATTGTTCTCTGTAACACTGAATGTGTATATATGATCATAGCTGCGCTCCCAGTATTCAGTCATGTTATGACCACAGTATTCTAAGCAGATATACTGTTCACTGGGACCCGTGGAAGTGCAGCAAAGCGAATGCAAAGCGCAGCGGTATGTATGTATCTTTTGGTATTGGCTGTACTGTACTGTATTATATTACAATCATGTATTGAATTGTTAACTTTTTACATCTGCTAAAATAAAACACTTTGTGCCTTAGAAACACAATACAATCGCTTGGGCAATGCTTATTTGAAAATGATAGAATTACTTTAATAATTTGGGGGCTCTTGAGTTAGGAGGTTACGTTGCCGGAAGGTATGCAACGCTGACGGAATTCGGTTCCTCAACAAAGGGTGGATATTGACGGACGCGTCTCATACGGGAAAGAACGCAATGTGTTCAAAACATGTTGTCCATTTTGTGTTGAGAAGTCGAATGTCCGCAGTTGCGTAATCTGAAGGAATGCTAACTAGAATCTAGGGACAAGAAAGAAAAATGTTTCTTTATATTGTCGTTTCGCGTTTTCAAAGGTATTGCATTGCCTAGTGTATGTGTATGAACTTCCGGTATTGTTACCACGTGTTTAAACAATCATGTGCATAGTCTGTTATATATGTATAGTATAAGCATTTGTTGAAACATCTGTAAAACTACCATTTTCTGTGCAGAAAACAAAAGGTTGTATGGGAATTGTATGCATAAAGATAAGAGAAGAGTTTGCATACTGTTGAAAAGAGATAGATAAGGGAAGAATTTGCATACTGCTGAAGACAGACAGAGGTGATTTACTATTGAAAAGACAGAGATATCGGTTGCTGCCTGACCAGGGGGACTGGATGGGCAAGGTTGTGTTTGAAATAACAACACTATTATAGGTAGTATGTGGATTTTTTTATGTAGCATACGGTGCAGTTTAATAGGTAGTATGTGGATTTTTTATGTAGCATACGGTGCAGTTTAATAGGTAGTATACAGGGTATACCGTGATATGGTAGTATGTGAATTTGTATGTAGCATACGGTGTTATAGGTAATATACAGTATTCTAAGCTGTATATGGTGTGGGAATAGGTAGTATACAGGGTATACGGTGATATGGTAGTATGTGGATTTTTATGTAGCATACGGTGTATTGAAGAAGTTCGTGATTTGAATAAGTAGTATACAGGGTATGCGGTGAAAACAGATTTTGTGGTAGAGTCAAGGGTATCGAGGAGCTGATAGCCCTTTAGTCCGCAATGATATTTCTGTGTTCGGAGGTGTGTGGGCGTAGCCTGTGAAACCATCCACGGATAAAAATCTCTAGTAGGTTCTGTTTGAAAGGAGAACAGGTAAAAAGTCTTTTTGCGTAGCGTTGAGAAATAGGTTGTTTTCACAATGGATGCGAAGCAAACGCTAGAGATAGTTCATGTTGTGCTGCCTAATGAATGGCCGGTTAGTTCGGCAAGGTATGTTATGCATAATAAATATGGTGCATACGCAATGGCATATTGCGACAAGTGGGTCAAGATGACCAAAGATTGTGAGAGACCTTTCCCAAACATAGGTAGTTTTGAGTCGGAGGTGTTAAGTAATGTTAGAAATAAAGTGCGGTTGATTACATCAACAAAAATGAGAATTAAACATGATGATTGTTTAAAATTGTGGCAAATGGAAGGCAACACATGGCAGAGCAGCGAGTGCACAGCGGAAGTATGCGTTGCGAAAAGCGCGCGCACAGCGGAAGTGAGCGTTGAGAAACGTGGAGAACTGAGTGCACGTGCGCACTCGCAGCCGAATGTGATTGAGGTGATAAGTACAGCCAATACCAAAAATGTTAAGAATGTAACCAGTAACTTGTATCCTATAATTTACAATAAGGATAAGCTATCAAGGGAAGAAGGTGAACCCACCGTCATTTCGGCCACTGCCCATGCTAGTAACATGCAAGAGGCACCACATGGACAAGGAGAGGGAACGGTTCCACCAGCAGGGGCAGCGGCTGAAATCGGTGAGAATAATGTAGAGATTAATAGAAGGGGAGACATCCATTATACTGCAACAGCAATTCCAGCAACTAGTTCAGAATGTAGTGATTTAGTAGGTTTGCATCCTGTCCGCACAATAGCAGTTCCCAATGGGAAGGCAGACAGAGATGGCGTAGTTCCCATAAGACATGTAGAAATGCATTGTCCATGGACTAGATCTGAACTGATATACATAGTTTATTAAGGATTGTATGTTGGAGGAAGAGAAGTCCTTAACAGATGATGATAATCAGGAAAATATTAAACGCATAATCTCTCAGTTGGCCATATACTTTCCTGTGGTAGTGGACTGGAGTAAAATTTTCACTATCAACAGGATAGTGAAAATGCAGTGGACTATTTTTCTAGAGCTCTGATAGTGATGGCCAAATACACTGGGTTATCAGACATAAAGGATAATGTATACTACAGGGAGGTTGCTGTTTCAGTTCTAATGGATGGCCTCAGAGAAAATTTGAAAACAAGGGTGCAAACTTCATTACCGAACTGGAGAGGGATCACTGTAGATGTTCTCAAGGAGTCAGCTATAGAACATGATAAGAATATAAATAAACAGAAAGAGACACTAAGTGATAGGTTAATCATGGTGAGTATCCAAGCACTAGAGGGACGACACACACAACCACAGCATAATAACACCTGGTTTAAGGAAAAGAATCAACATCAGTTGAGGAAGTATTTTAGATGCACTAAAATGGGACACCAAGCAAAGGACTGTACAATAACAAGAGCGGAAGCAAAGAGACTTGGCCCATCTAAGGGGGAATCACACAGACACCCACAGAGACGGCGCACACAAGTCTCAGAGACTTCTCAACAGTTTCCTGTGCACCTCATAGCAGCCAATGCCTTGGGGGAGAACCATAGCCAACCCTAGAGGTTAGGTCAGACCTGTCATCCTACAACCAGGTGGGGTAAATGTTAATCTGTGGTAAGTATCAGTGTGCAGGTTTAGAAAGAAAAAAAAAACTGATTTAAAAGGTAATCTTTGTTGATTTTGCTTGTTTGTTTTATGTTGTCACATGCTTGCTTTCCTAATCGCTGGCCGAGGGAAAATAATGGAAATGTTTGTTTTGTTTGCTGTTTTAAGATAACTATCTTGTTTTTCTTCTCACAGATAAGCGTACACGAAAGAAATATAGACTTAGTGTTTACAGGGGTGGGATAGAGAAATAGAAAAATCACTCTTGAAAAGCTTATCAGATGAGTCATCAAGAGTTAATTTTTACATTTCTCTGTCACAATTCAGAAAGTCCGTTGAAAAGGTATGTAGTTAATGTGATACCGAGTTCTTAATGAACAAATGACGGACGACAGCTGGATTGCACGGTTGACTTAAGACCCCCTAGTCAAGTAGGGGGAGGGATCATAGTTTAGCAAATAGCTAAGGGGATTAGTGGAATGAATACAGCCATTTTCCCATAGAGTCCAATCCAGCTGTCATTTGTGTTGTAAAATCTCCCTTTCTGCATGTATGTTTGTATTCAAATCTTTGTATTCCTATTATTCATTGCTTTCTTATTTCTCATTCTTTACATCTATGCTAGTACCTCTCTATCTTTCTTTTTCTCCCTTTCTCTCTCTCTCTCTCTCTCTCTCTCTCTTTCTGTCACGGATCAGAGTAGAAACACAGCTGAGGAGTCATGGATAGATGAAAAACAAACAATGTTTATTGCTGGAGAACAGTTGATGACATAATATCTTGCAGAGTTTACCAGATATACAGCTGTTGCAGGTAAATGGAAGGTGAGGGAAGATTCCAGGCAGCATATACAGGGAAATGCACAGGTAAGTCCCAGGTTAATGAAACAGATCAGCAGAATGAATGATGAGATTCTAATGCAGTAGAATTACCGGAACAATGCAGGAGGAAGAATCACAGGGTGTAACCACAGGATATGACATCAGGATAGGACAACAATAACCAGCCCTGTGTGCTGGGAGTGACAGGTATATATAAGGGGAATGAGACACACCCAGGTGCATGAGATAATTAGTGAACATAAAGGTTAAGTCCTAAAGCACAAGAATAAAGCACAATAGCAGCACCTCTGGTGAAAAGAGGTACTGCTGGAACACAAAATAGAAATACAAATAATAGAGTCCAGGAGGAGGTTGTTACAGTATCCCCTCCCTAAAGGGCGGATTCCAGACGCCCATATCACCAAAAGTGTTTGAAAGTGTCCAAATCATAGTCCACTATCGGGCATGTGGTGGAGAAATCCTCATCCATGGACAGAGAAGGTACGGGAACCATGTCCAAGGAATGCGGGAATCCCGAAGTCTCACCTCTCTTCTTTTTACCTTTCTTTTTCTTTGCTTTCTTTTTAGGGACACAGGATTGCTCAAACTGAATAGAACATGCAGGTAGCCTCAAGGGTTGGGCAACTGGAGACAACGAAGTTGGCACAACAGATATGCAGGGAGTAAAACTGACAAGTGCTGGAACCAAGTCTTTGAACACTGCCTCACAGAAAAGTTGTAAATCGGAAAGGATGGGATCTCTGGTCTCAACAAAGGGGCTGGCCCATTCCAGAGCTTTCCCTGTAAAGTTGGATAACAGGTAATATACTTGCTTCCATTGGTTATCTAGGAGGTCAGGTACTGATGGTAAATAGGATATAAAAAATTTAATCAGAGCATTAAATTGCTGTATATCCCCATTGAAGATAGGTGGTAGCTCAGACTTGGTGGCAGGCCCGGACTGGGAAGCAGGCTTGACAGGAGACCCGAAATGGGCGGCAGGCTTGGCAGCAGGCCCGGCAGCAGGCCCGGACTGGGCGGCAGGCTTGGTAGTAGGCCTGGACTTGGCGGCCAACTTGGGAGCAGGCCCAGACTGGGCGGCAGACTTGAGAGCAGGCCCGGACTGGGCAGAAGGCTGGGCAGCGGGCCCGGACTGGGCAGAAGGCTGGGCAGCGGGCCCGGACTGGGCATAAGGCTTGCCAGCGGGCCCGGACTGGGCAGAAGGCTTGGCAGGGACAGCATTTTGAGAAGCCTGAGGGCAGACAGCGCTTTGAGAAGCCTGAGGGCAGACAGCGCTTTGAGAAGCCTGAGGGCAGACAGCGCTTTGAGAAGCCTGAGGGCAGACAGCGCTTTGAGAAGCCTGAGGGCAGACAGTGCTTTGAGAAGCCTGAGGGCACACAGCGCTTTGAGAAGCCTGAGGGCAGACAGCGCTTTGAGAAGCCTGAGAGCAGACAGCGCTTTGAGAAGCCTGAGAGCAGAGAGCACCAAGTGGTAACTCGGGCTGAACCGCATGGACTGGCAACTCGGGCTGGACGCATGGACTGGCAACTCGGGCTGGACCGCATGGACTGGTAACTCGGGCTGGACCGCATGGACTGGCAACTCGGGCTGGACCGCATGGACTGGCAACTCGGGCTGGACCGCATGGACTGGCAACTCAGGCTGGACCGCATGGACTGGCAACTCTTATGGAGCAGACTGTAATGGCAGCGCCCCCTCTGGAGCAGACTGTAATGGCAGCGCCCCCTCTGGAGCAGACTGTAAGGGCAGCGCCTCCTCTGGAGAAGACTGTAAGGGCAGCGCCCCCTCTGGAGAAGACTGTAAGGGCAGCGCCCCCTCTGGAGAAGTCTTTAGGGGCAGCGCCCCTTCTGGAGAAGTCTTTAAGGGCAGCGCCCCTTCTGGAGAAGTCTTTAAGGGCAGCGCCCCCTCTGAAGCTCAGGAACAGAGACAGCGGCTGAAGACTCGGAACTGGAGACAGCGGCTGAAGACTCGGAACTGGAGACAGCGGCTGAAGACTCGGAACTGGAGACAGCGGCTGAAGACTCGGAACTGGAGACAGTGGCAGGAGACTCAGGACCGGACACTGGCAGCAGGCTCCAAGCTGGAGGCAGATGATGTGACCTCAGAGCTGGAGGCAGATGATGTGACCTCAGAGCTGGAGGCAGATGATGTGACCTCAGAGCTGGAGGCAGATGATGTGACCTCAGAGCTGGAGGCAGAGGCTGGCACCTCGGCACAGGAGACAGAGGCTGGCACCTCGGCACAGGAGACAGAGGCTGGCACCTCGGCACAGGAGACAGAGGCTGGCACCTCGGCACAGGAGACAGAGACTGGCACCTCGGCACAGGAGACAGAGGCTGGCACCTCGGCACAGGAGACAGAGGCTGGCACCTCGACACAGGAGACAGAGGCTGGGACCTCGGCACAGGAGACAGAGGCTGGGACCTCGGCACAGGAGACAGAGGCTGGCACCTCGACACAGGCGGCTCGTGCTGGCGCCTCAGTACAGGCAGCTGGAGCTGGCGCCTCAGGACAGGCGGCTGGAGCTTGTGCCTCAGGACAGGCGGCTGGAGCTGGCAGATTGGGTCTCTTCCCAGAGAATAGAAATGGTGGAGCATAACCAATTTTGGAATACAGAGGGAAAGCAACAGGTGATGGGTCAGTAGGCCGACGTGGTCTATGGATAGGACAGTTCTGCAAGAAATGTGCATTGCTGGCACAGTAGAGACACAACTTGTATGTTATCCTGCGCCGCCGTTCCTCTTCGGTCAGATGGGGGTGTGGACCACCTGTGTATTGGGAATTTGATACCCCATAGTTCATAGAAAACAGCAAATTTGTAGAAGCACTTTTAAGAGGTGCTGTTTGCACAGGTTCATCAGCAGAGAAGGTGGATTGAGACAGCTCAGCAGCTTCTGAATTAGGAGAGACAGAATCTGACAGTCTCCTAAGTGGGTCCAAAAGTAAGGTAGAAAATTTAGCCAGCTGGGAGCGTAGCAAGATAATGTCCATCTGTAAAGTTTGTAGCAGTGGCAATTCCATGATTGGTGAAGCAGACATGTTGCAAAAAACAAGTGAAAACTTGATTGCAGAAAAAAGGTCCCAGAATAAAACAAAACTTTCACCTGACTCCAAAGCTGTTTTGTGGGCTGGTTATACTGTCACGGATCAGAGTAGAAATACAACTGAGGAGTCATGGATAGGTGAAAAACAAACAATGTTTATTGCTGGAGAACAGTTGATGACATAATATCTTGCAGAGTTTACCAGATATACAGCTGTTGCAGGTAAATGGAAGGTGAGGGAAGATTCCAGGCAGCATATACAGGGAAATGCACAGGTAAGTCCCAGGTTAATGAAACAGATCAGCAGAATGAATGATGAGATCCTAATGCAGTAGAATTACCGGAACAATGCAGGAGGAAGAATCACAGGGTGTAACCACAGGATATGACATCAGGATAGGACAACAATAACCAGCCCTGTGTGCTGGGAGTGACAGGTATATATAAGGGGAATGAGAAACACCCAGGTGCATGAGATAATTAGTGAACATAAAGGTTAACTCCTAAAGCACAAGAATAAAGCACAATAGCAGCACCTCTGGTGAAAAGAGGTACTGCTGGAACACAAAATAGAAATACAAATAATAGAGTCCAAGCGTCCAGGAGGCAGGTTATTACACTTTCTCTCTCTGCTCTGGTAGAGATAAAAACAGACATAGTCTCATCAATGGGGCTAAGACATATTTTTTATTTTTTTACATAAGACAAGTTCAGGGATACACACTCTAGAGTGACATGAGTTACAGAAACAGTCGGGTTTTGTTTTCATGTGTATAGAAACTGCTGATTCTAAGCAGAAAGTTTTTTTTTGTGAGGAAATACGAGTCATGTTTATAGATGCATATCTGGTTTGTTTTTTTGTGTTTTGTGCCTCCTGTACAAAAATGTGCCTTTATATGTATGCACAAAGGGTGGATAGGAGGAGATTGCTGGAGGTTATGCATCTCTGTGTAGAACATTGGAGTAGGATTTTTACCACAAGATACGACATAATGTGAAACCCTAGAAAATGTAGAATTTTCGTGTTTTATATTTTTCACTGTTAGACAGACATGTACTGGGTACTATTATATTTGAAGAAAGTGTTATAGAAATAGACCCCTTTGTCTTTCTTACTTAGTTAAGTAGCTGAATGTGAGGTACTGAGAAGGGCATGTGAGTTGGCAGAGGAAAAATCAATTGATATACATTGGCCTTCAGCATTTTTCTAGTCTAGGGGGCAATGTTGAGGTGACTGAGAAATCTTTTTATAACAATACCAGCACATGAGTAGGACACTACATAGAGTACTTTACACAATGACACAGTTACCAACTGAAGTAGCTGCTAGTAAAGTCCACACACGCATACACGTCCATACATGGCTGTCACACCAGGGCAAACATAGCTGTCAAATAGACAGCAGGGTTTTATGTGACAGCTGACAAATTTATGTTTTGTTTTGTTTTTCGTTGTATTGTTTTAAAATGTAAACACACACACAAACTTGCACACATACACATATTAGTTAATAAATGAAGATTTGGGTTACCTGAAGAATTTCTGCAGATAAAACAAATCCACGTCATCCAATTACCACCATGCAGGATCCTCAGGTAGACCCTGGTGTACCGATAAAATATGTCTAGGTAAAGGTGTATTGAAATGTGTCTAATAATGTATTACTATGTCATACTCAAAGCTTTTGTTACTCAAGGTGATAGCCCTAGAGTTATAATAGGTGATAGGGGTATTCATGTTATTGATAATAAATGTATAACGTATGAGTAGTGGTAACAAATTACATGCTTTCGATTAGCCACAAACCAGTGTGGACATAAAGTAACTGTACTAATTAGAACGAATTGAATAGAATGAGAGTTGGAACTTGATTAAGGTGGCTGATAGCTTCAGGCCACTAGTCCTTCCCCACTACCAAAAGATCACTCCTGGGCAGCTGCTTAACCTGTTAGCTTTTGAAATGTTCTTGACCCCTCTGGGATGAATTTGTAACCGAGAGACTAGTTTAGACCTTGAGAGGGAAGGTAAACAGTGAGACGGCAACCGAGAACGTCCAAAACACTGTTTCCTGAAAAGTCACACTAACTGTCAGGATGTTGGATCGGGAGAGTAAGTTGTGGAACAGAAATTTCTTAGGCTCAGGTTATTTGACAGACAGGTACCAGGTGTAGGCTACCAGCATCATGGCTTCAAGTGTAGCAAAGACACACTGGTGCCCATTCCACCCACTGCAGAGGAGCCAACACTTAGAGAAGGGTCCAAGGGCACTCATGAGTCTGTTCTGGAAGGCCTCGAATGCAGTTAGTAGCACCTGAGCCAAAGGCTAAGACTGTTGTCCAGCATGAAGTTGTAGTTTTTCCTGTTTTGTGTTCTCTTATTTCGTTCTCTTCTCAGGACAGTCAATTCTTTTAATTATTGGCAGGTGACAGAGACTGGTTCAGGTAATGATAATGAGGTATTGGGGATGAAGGAAAAGTTAGTAGCATAATCGGTCCAGCCAATTACTCTATTCAATTCAGGGGTAAAGGAAAATTTGGAAAGCTTGGAGAAAGTGCGAGGGGCTATTGTCTGAGTAGCATTACGTCCGTAAGTACGGTGACCCCAAAGTTAAAAAGAGGTACACCCAGCGATGCCAGTCCAGTAATATTCGGACTTGAGCAGGCATCCTTGAGAATGATTATCACTCTTGGGAGGGTAAGGTTTTAGACCAAACAAAGTGCTGGGCGTGCTCTCACGTGCCTCAATGATTATATCAAGTAGGATTAGTTCCCTTTCCAATAAATATTCTTGAGGTACCCAAAGTATGGGTGGGAGGTCACTAGGGGAAAAGTATGACACCTAGGTCCCTTAGTCTGGAGTCTCCCAATATTAACACTGAGTATTAGGAGACTGGGAAGATCGAACAGACAATAGCCCGCCCACAAGTGTTGATGAAAAGAACTGATGACATTATTAGAAGAGTGTATATTAACGCAAGCTGAAGGAGATTGTAAATGGCATTTATTGATAGACATAGGATGATGCTATTGATGAACATGAAGTGTGTAAATGTATTCTGAGCTTAAAGACCTGCGTTGGACAGATGAACCTGTTAAACTTGAAGAACTGTAGTAGAGTATTCTGTATAGCTGATACATGTTCTATTGTACTCTGTACCTTTCCAAATAATGTATTACGTGTTTTACTGCACCCTTGAAGGGCATACAAAAGGTTATCTCCAAGCTCCAGAAGTATACGGTCTATAGTAAAAGAAGAAATCGTTTTGAGGATTAAGATTCTCTCTTATGATAACTTGTTTAGAGCTATAAACAGCGAGGTCATACACCAAGGGGGATTTGCATTACACAACAATGGAACGTGGTACTGAGATCCTGCATATAACATCTTTAAGGTGATAGTTTATTATACTATCAAAGGGTGGACTGTCAAAGTCGTATAATTAGATGAACGAAAGTATATTGGTTAATATTGTTTTGCCATTCGATTGCGATCCATATGCCACGTAATGCACGCACACGCACTATAACATTTAGTTTCACATATATATTTATAGATTACATTCCAAAGTGATTTATGAGCAGACAGTGTTTGGTTTATTATTAGTTTATATATTATATATTATGATTATGATTTAGTGTTATTTAAGGTTCAGGTTATAGGAAATGTGTCATGTCTGATATCATACTAATCCCCTATTCATCAGCAGCTGTCCGGTTCCATCGCCAAAGAGATCGCATATTGCATACTCTAGTTATTGATGTTAGGGAATAAATAGCCAGATTGATATCAGAATGTAAAATGCTAATGAACTCATTGTAACTGGAGCACATCCCCTGGAGAGACGACCCCCACCTTTGGATTCCTTAGTCTGAACTAGCCTATAACCTGATTACCCTGGACCCGCCCGAGGTCTGGACCTATGGAAGCAAGCCACGTCATTTGCATTGTTCTTTGTAACACTGAATGTGTATATATGATCATAGCTGCGCTCCCAGTATTCAGTCATGTTCTGACCACAGTATTCTAAGCAGATATACTGTTCACTGGGACCCGTGGAAGCGCAGCGAAGCGAATGCAAAGCGCAGCTGTATGTATGTGTCACGAAGGAGAATGCTGTACCTGCAGGTATTGGCACCGCTTCACTAGGAGGCGCAGAGTCTAACACGCCGCCGGTCTTTGCCAGGGACCCCCGCAAGGAAGTTTGGACTTCGCGGTGAATGACGTGCAGGTCGCGGCCCTCCCAGGGAGCTTCCTGCGAGATGGCGAAGGAATCATAGTTGTACAAGCTGGAGTCAGGAACCAAGCGGGCAGATGAAGTACAGAATCGGAAAGCAGAGAATGGTCAACAAGCCGAGGGTCAATCGGGAGAGCATTATGCAGAGCCGAGGAAGAATCCAAAGGAGGGTCAGGAGGAGCCGGGTCGGTACACAGGGAAGCAATAGGAGTAATATATATATGACTATATAAACACTGGAGGCTAGATTAAATAATAAACTAGTTGCTCTGGCACCAATATGGTGTCAGAGCCATCCTTATATAGGGAGAGGAAGGCTCTCATTGGTGGCCAGAGAACGGCGGTCAGACGCGCTGACCGTCGACCGGAAGTCGCGCAGCGCGTCCCGTTGCCGTGGCAAAGGACGCGCATGCGCGCAGCAAGCACAGGAAGGAGCGTCTCCGTGGGAGTTAGATGCCCGTCCCCGGCCAGCGCGGATGCATGGGGACGGCGTCTCACAGTATGCATCTTTTGGTATTGGCTGTACTGTACTGTATTATATTACAATCATGTATTGAATTGTTAACTTTTTACATCTGCTAAAATAAATCACTTTGTGCGTTAGAAACACAATACAATCGCTTGGGCAATGCTTATTTGAAAACGATAGAATTACTTTTATAGGTGCCATGAAGAATCGTCTGGGTCCTCAATCGCATCTGTCACAGGTATTACAGTTATTACATACTACCCACAAACCACTCTTGTTACCAAATGTCATTACACAAATGTTCAGTTAAATAGAAATACATTTCTCTATCTCCTCAGTTAAACGAAGAAGACTGCGGAAGAAGTCACAGATCATGGAAGTACTGAAGACACTGTGATCAATTTGGAGGCTGTGTCCCTTGAAGTAAATACCAGTTAAGATGTCTGTACAATGGAACGGGAAGCATACGCAACCACAATTGAGGCCCATGACAGCACGCAACCTGATTCTGATACAGGCACAAATCAGGTCCAGGGTACTGTGCAACAAGAAGTGTTGGATACAGTGACAATTTAGGTCATGGAAAACACAGTGCCAACACATGAAGCAGTGAACACACTTTTCCTGAACCTACACAGCATGAGCAACAATTGAACAGGAGTGAACAGAAGCCAGATAGTTTCATCTAAAATTAGCATGGTTCTCAACAATTTGAGGCAAATTTTGGACAATCATGAAATTTTGGCCCAAACACTGTTGCAACAGGGAATGCATGAAATGGAAGATTCAGCAGCAATTCAAAATGTCCAAGTACAACAGCATCAAATGTGGGCAACTTTGAATAATGTTTTAACCACCCAGCAACTGGCAGCAGCTGCAAGCCTTGCAGTCTCCACCTCTCTGCAACTCATTGTAAATGACATGATGCGCAGAAATTCCCAACAGAGTGCTCCAACTCCATCACAACCATCTGTGATACAAAGCTCAGACGAATCGACCCAAGCTGATGGAACTGAAGATGAAGAACAGACAGATGTAGCAAGACAAATGTATGAATTACCATCTGGATTAAAAATAATTTTGACAATTATTCATCATACATTGATGCTGACTTCATAAAAGTACTGGATTTTAACATCAGCTCCTCCCAAACCAAATATTAAGGTCTATCACAACAAGGTGTAACAAAATAAAACTAAGACACACACCGTGACAGGTGATGTCTAATTTAATTTACATACAAAATAACTGGCTTAATGCTTTGGGAGTGTGGCATAATAAGTTACTAAAAAACATAAAATAGTAATGGCGAGCATGTTTTGGCAAATTTTTACTTTGTAGGCTATATATGTTATTCAATATTTTTTATTGTTGGCATTTATTTTATGTTGATTATATTTATTGTAGGCATTTGTTTTGTTGTTATTTCGGATTTGTAGACAATATATGTAAGTCGATATTTGGTGTGCAGACATTAATTAACTGTAGATTATATTGATTGTAGTGATTTGCTGTGTCATTATTTGGATTTTGTAGGCAATATATGTAAGTCGATATTTAGTGTGTAGGCATTTCTTTACTGTCGATTATATTGCCTGTAGGGATTTTTTGTGTCATTCTTTAGGTTTTGTAGGCATTGTATGCAGAGCCGTAACTAGGGAGGTGCGGGCGGTGCCATCGCCCAGGGCGCAGCAGTCGTCCGCGACCTTCCCCTCTGTGGCACATAGTAGAGAAAAAAAAAAAAATTTTTTTTATTGTGGCCCCTCACCTGACTTGCGGCTAGTGTGGTGACTGGTCCATGGAAGTACAATGAAAAAAAAAAGCCGGCTCCTGTCACTGCAGCATCACTGATGATGTCACCATGCTGTCAGTGCAGAAGAGCCAACACTGCGGGAAGCTGAGAACTGACCTTAAGTAAGTGAGGGGGAGGGGGATCTTTCAGCTCCGTTAGTTCTCTCCCTAAGCACTGGTCTGTTATATCACATGTGTGTTCTCATGTGTGGTAGCAGCTCTCTGCTTCCAGGACTGTCCCTCCCAGCATCCCCAGCTCCTCCTGACAGCTCTGCATTCCACCAACACTCTCATGTGCCGACCTGTCACCTCTGCTCCTGATAACTATGACTCCAGTGCCCCTCCCAACTCTCGGCGCACTGTACCGTACAGAACCCTCATCATTGACCTTTCCTTGCCCTGCATATCAGTTCCCTCTGTTTCTATCCAAATATGTTTCCCTTCCTCCTGATCCCTGACACCTGTCAATTCTGACTCCTGGACCCCTGAAATACAGCTGTAACCTCTGCACCCTCTCCATCACTACTGCAGATATCCTTCATCTTCCTTATATCTTATATAGACCACGCCCTAATTCCATGTAGCTGATACCCGACCCCTTTCCCTCCACCATAAACACAGAATATTTCACACACTGACCTGCAGTAAGGGGAGCCCTAACCTCTTCCCTGTCTCACAGCCACCAAATCCCAAGCAGGTGGGTGAAAATCTCTTTTGTATAATTTTTATGCTGTCATCAGCATATGATATTACAGGAATGCTTTCTGTATAGTATGGCGGTCATAGGAATGCTCTCTGTATAGTATGGAGGTCATAGGAATGCTCTCTGTATTGTATGGTGGTCATAGGAATGTTCTCTGTATAGTATGGTGGTCATAGGAATGCTTTCTGTATAGTATGGCAGTCATAGGAATGCTCTCTGTATAGTATGGAGGTCATAGGAATGCTCTCTGTTTTGTATGGTGGTCATAGGAATGCTCTCTGTATAGTATGGTGGTCATAGGAATGCTCTCTGTATAGTATGGAGGTCATAGGAATGCTCTCTGTATAGTATGGTGGTCATAGGAATGCTCTCTGTATAGTATGGCGGTCATAGGAATGCTCTCTGTATAGTATGGCGGTCATAGGAATGCTTTCTGTATAGTATGGCGGTCATAGGAATGCTTTCTGTATAGTATGGCGGTCACAGGAATGCTCTCTGTATGGTATGGCGGTCACAGGAATGCTCTCTGTATAGTATGGAGGTCACAGGAATGCTCTCTGTATTGTATAATGGTCATAGGAATGCTCTCTGTATTGTATGGTGGTCATAGGAATGCACTCTGTATAGTATGGTGGTCATAGGAATGCTCTCTGTATAGTATGGAGGTCATAGGAATGCTCTCTGTATTGTATGGTGGTCATAGGAATGCTCCCTGTATAGTATGGTGGTCATAGGAATGTTCCCTGTATAGTATGGCAGTCATAGGAATGCTCTCTGTATAGTATGGAGGTCACAGGAATGCTCTCTGTATTGTATGGTGGTCATAGGAATGCTCCCTGTATAGTATGGTGGTCATAGGAATGCTCCCTGTATTGTATGGTGGTCATAGGAATGCTCTCTGTATAGTATGGTGGTCATAGGAATGGTCTCTGTATAGTATGGTGGTCATAGGTATGCTCTCTGTATTGTATGGCGGTCATAGGAATGCTTTCTGTATAGTATGGCAGTCATAGGAATGCTTTCTGTATAGTATGGCAGTCACAGGAATGCTCTCTGTATGGTACGGCGGACACTAGGAGGCTCTTTATATTGTATGTGTGTGTGTGTGTGTGTATATATATATATATATATATATATATATATATATATATAATTTAGCTAGCTAGCTGTATAAAAAATGAATTGGTTTTTGAAATAAAACTCACTGAAACAAATTAAAACATAATTGTAACGGTACCATCTGTATCACACTGCCCCTTCATCCCACTGTGCCCTCCATCACAGTTTCCCCTTTATCACACCGTGCCATGGAGCCATCTTTATCACATTGTGCCCCCTTATCACCATCACAGTTTCCCCTTTATCACACCGTGCCATGGAGCCATCTTTATCACATTGTGCCCCCTTATCACCATCACACTAAATTATATATATATATATATATATATATATATACACACACACACACACACACACACACACACACACACACAATATAAAGAGCCTCCTAGTGTCCGCCGTACCATACAGAGAGCATTCCTGTGACTTGACAGTGTATAATAGTTGCAATCAGAATGTTATGAAAGAGCAGGGAGTTCTTTCAATTACCACAGATGTCCGAGGCTAAACTTAATCCAAGTAATAATACTCCAGCGTTTGTAAACACCGCCCTGAACCTCTTAATCATTACTGGGAAAACAGATCCTTACAATCAGCTCCAGATAGAATCAAATAGTATGTCTCTTACCGGTACCAGATCTACCCTCCGGAGGGAATTCGCACGATGGAACGAATACTGACGCAATCTAGTTGTATCATCCGGACTTCCATTAGAGAATTTCACTGGTCCCGATGAAGTGTAACTTCAATTAAGGTATGCCTCGAAACGAAAGTCCCTGTTTTGTTCACACAATCTACTTGGTAGTACGGAGCTTTTTGAAAAATGACAGGGACATGCAAAAGATGCTGTCTGTGGCACAAAAGATTTCCGGACATTTTAGGCATTCTGTAGGAAATTGCAGCAGCTACAAGAGCAATTTAATTTGCCCTGCCACTAACTGAAGCAAGAGGTGGTGACAAGGTGGAATTCCACACTTTATATGCTTCTGCGGATGGAGGAACAGCAAAAAGCCATCCACGCTTACACTACAAGCCATGACATTGGAAAAGGAGAGGGGATGTATTTTAGTCAAGTGCAGTGGAGAATACTTTCTGTGTTGTGCAAGGTGCTGAAACCATTTGAAGTAGTCACCTGTGAAGTGAGTTCAGACACTGCTAGCTTGAGTCAAGTGATTCCCTTAATTAGACATTTGGAAAAGCAGCTTGAGAAACTGAAGGAGGAGATGAATCAAAGCAATTCTGCTAAATATGTCGGACTTGTAGATCAAGTCTTGTAATCGGATCCCTACATTTTGGCGACTGTGCTTGATCCTCGGTTTAAGAGCTATGTCTTCTTTTTGTTGCCAACTGACCTAGATCTAAAGAGATGCAAGGAGCTCATGGTGAGCAAGATGACAGTTGAAGTGTTACGTGACAGGACGGCGTCTCCTCTTTCAGTTTCTCACTCAACTGCTGCTAGGAAAAAACTTTGCTTTCCCAAGACACCCAGGGATGATGCAGATGACTCTGCACCAATTTTGACATCTGGGGGTAAATGTATTAATGTCCGGATTCTTCAACTCCGGCGAGTTCGGCGTCTTCAGCGCTTAAATTTAAAGGGGCGCTGCATTGTGAAGGGAAACTTCCCTTTACAATGCAGCGCCGCTTTAAATTTAAGCGCTGAAGACGCCGAACTCGCCGGAGTTGAAGAATCCGGACATTAATACATTTACCCCCTGGTCTGGTCTAAAAGAATTGACCAAAATGCGTGACACCTCTGCCGTAACTCCACCTGATCCTACTATCAGCATCCAAAGGATGGTGGAGGATTATTTTAATGACAGCATAGAAATAGACACATCAGACAGTCTCTTTACATACTGGGAGAAAAAAAAGGGAATTTGGAGACCCATGTACCAACTCGCTTTGCACTGCCTAAGCTGCCCACCCTCCAGTGTGTATTTGGAAAGAGTTTTCAGCACAGCCGGGAACCTTGCCAGCGTTCGGCATAGGCTACTTCCTCAAAATGTGGGAAAAATGATGTTCATAAAAATGAACTTCAAGTTCCACGAGGAAGGTCTTTCCCACCAATTACTTCAAAATACTGAGACTTTTGTAACAGTGGATTCCAGCGGTGATGAATTAATAATGTGTGAGGATGATGTACACACTGATGAGGCTGAGGATGATGACAACAACATCTTGCCACAGTAGAGTTCATTAACAGCACTGTTACCTTAGGTGGCTTAGGGCCATTGTTACCTTGTTTTGTGGGGGCCCAAACAAACCAAGCACTTTAGTCACAAGGAGTGGAACTTTTGTGGCTGAAGCGCTTGGTTTGTTAAAGTGTGCATGTCCTTTTTAAGATCCAACATAAGGGTGGGTGGGAGGGCCCAAGTACAATTCCATCTTGCACAACTGCCATGTGTTTGAGTCATTGCTCTGTCGCTTAGCATCCAGCCAGGTCGCTGCAGTATTTGTCTGAAAGTGTATGAAAATAATAATATGACCTGTGAGGTGGTCAAAATTGACTGCAAATGATTTGAAATTAGTGTTAGTGAGGTTAATAATAATGTAGGATCAAAAAAATAGCAAAATTATGTGATTTTAGCATATTTTTCTAAAAAAAAACAGATCCAAAACCAAAACACGAAGCTAATCCAGATCCAAAACCAAAACCACTTCACAGGGGTCAGTGAGAATCTCTAATTTTGCAGCAACCATTTTTCTCAGAGATACCGTTTGTTACGATAAATTCCTCCTGGACACCCCTCCTGCTTAGACATTCCCCCCTCTTGCACCCAGCACCCCCTCCTTCTGTAAAGACTACCCTCTGGGACAGAGATGATCTTTTACACAGAAATCCCTACCCCATTTTGCACATGGATCTGCCCTTACCTAGTTATCCCTCGCATGTTATCACGCATATGTGCAGGTAGAAAACTTTTCCAATGTATGACTCTCCATGGTCAGTTTTGCAATGGTCCATGGATTCTTCTGACAGCTGTCACGTAATCACGTTGTGTTGCACAGTGATGACACACCTGTACTCGAGGTCCTCCATGCAAGTCTGGGAGTTTTGTCTACTGTACTGGAAGTCAGGGAGATCTCCCAAAATTCTGGGAGCTTCCTGGACATTTCGGGAAAGTAGGAAAGCTTGGTAAACATGTCAAGGTGGGAATCTAGTGCCTGAAGGTTTATATAGATACTTAGGGGTCTAGGCATCAAGCCCTTTTCACACTTAAAAGATGCAGAAACTAATAGAAACTACTGTTTCTGCACCTTTTATGTATATTTGCTATGCATTAACTGCCTATGAAATCTCCTCCGTTTAGTCAAATACCGTTCAGCATTGCAGTCCACATAGATTACTATGGGGACTGCGATACCCTGCAATGCATGAAGCTTTACTTAGCTTTGCATTGCTCAGACAGACAGACATCTCAGGATGGCGTTACCTGTCATTTCTTATGGGATTCTGTTGAAGCCTCTTATGCTTTGCAGAATCCGGTACAATGGAAGTGCTGTGCACACAGCACTTCCTCCTATCTGCCGGTAAAAGGGAAAAAAAGATCGCAGGAGAGGGGTCACTTTGCCAGGGCTCCCAGAGTAACCACAGCAAGGTGCATCTTAGCGGCGCATAAATATGCATCGCTGCGGTTTGCAGTGATGCATATTCAGGAGCACCGCATCTTATTGATGCATAGATCCAGAGCAAAGGGAATGTAACCGCACTAGGTCTGTAACCAAATATCCCGTAATAGCTGTTATAATAAATATAATCAGTGTGTCAGCAAAACTAGCTGGGTGGTGCACCCTATAACCGCAATAACGGAGTTGCACAAAAAGAGGAGATAGGACAGAGGTTATGTACCGGGGCACTCAAGGATAGTTGGTTAGAATAAATCTAAATAAAATATAAATGTTTTATTGGTATACATTAAAACAAAC
Source organism: Mixophyes fleayi (assembly GCF_038048845.1). NCBI lineage: Eukaryota > Metazoa > Chordata > Amphibia > Anura > Limnodynastidae > Mixophyes > Mixophyes fleayi. The sequence continues at coordinate 117,418,748 of NC_134407.1, read as the reverse complement.
TCAACCTAGCAAGGTAAAGCTACGCGAAATATTAAAAAAGAACAAAGACAGTGATTTAAAAGTTGCAAATCAACTGCAACAATCGCTCTGTGATCAATATTACTAGCTGATAGATCATATAATGGAAAATGTATGAATCAGAGGGCAAATATTTGGGCAGAACTAGTAATAATAGTAGTGACTGAAATGTCCCCTATAGGTTACAATATAATCAATATCATGAGCGGGAAAATCTCCTTTATAAAACCTATAGGAACATAATGCACTTGTTAAAGTACAGTAAGATGGAAATCTCATATGTTAAAATAGAAATATATGTGAGATTAGTAGGTGAGTGCTGCAGTAAATCACAGACTCACTGGCTAGATAACAAAATGGTAACGCTGTAAACCAAAGTACTATACTCTGCCTCTAAAGATAGACCCTATTAACAGTGTGATATAATGGTCTTGACTGTTAACAGACTAAGTCTGATAGAGCAAGGGAATCACCCATGGACACTGTGATTAGTGAAACAGATACTGGCAGTCTAGAGAAAGGAAAATAAGATGCTAGTATAATCGATCTATTAGTAGGGACAACATAAATGTTACTGGTTGTAACATACTGCAGTTTAAGTAACATGGAAATAACGCCAGCACACTTATAGCTGATTAGTCAGAAGTCTTTGTATAGGAATCAAATATAGATGAGGAGAGTTATAAAGCCTTCATTGATGGTCCACATGCAGTATCAAAATACATATCGTGACTAATAATAAAAAGTGCAGCAATGACAATACCAAATTATATATAGTCAGTAATGACTAGTCCATAAAGCTATTGTGGTCATATGATGTCTTAAGCCATTTATCCTCATTAAATGACTGGCTTAGAATTACTGCAACTGTACTAACATGATTAACTAAAAAAGTGCAAAACAGAAGAAATCCAAGTTGCATGTGTCTCAAAATGCTCAGCATTCATACATTTCTAGCCAATCACGCCATCAGGAGGGCGGGACCAACATTCTCTCCCCCTTACCATTGCAGCACTGTGCTGCCAATCACTGTCACCTTAGTTATGACGGGATTGGCTTACCTTATCATGTGACCACAGGGGTTGGTCCTATAGACTATTTAAGGCTGATCTAATTATCACTCGGGTTTGCCTTGAGAAAGCTAATTAAGCGAAACGCGCGTTGGCGTTCGCTCTGTGTGATCTTATTATGTAGATAGCGCTCTTTATTGTTTGATCCTCACAGACCTATCACAATACAATTGAGACTAACCATGTGTGGGGTTCCTGAGATATAATAGCGATTAGCGCTTCTACTTATTTAGGATCAGAGGGCTTACAAGATATATTAGCAATCTGATAGACTGCCAGTATCTGTTTCACTAATCACAGTGTCCATGGGTGATTCCCTTGCTCTATCAGACTTAGTCTGTTAACAGTCAAGACCATTATATCACACTGTTAATAGGGTCTATCTTTAGAGGCAGAGTATAGTACTTTGGTTTACAGCGTTACCATTTTGTTATCTAGCCAGTGAGTCTGTGATTTACTGCAGCACTCACCTACTAATCTCACATATATTTCTATTTTAACATATGAGATTTCCATCTTACTGTACTTTAACAAGTGCATTATGTTCCTATAGGTTTTATAAAGGAGATTTTCCCGCTCATGATATTGATTATATTATAACCTATAGGGGACATTTCAGTCACTACTATTATTACTAGTTCTGCCCAAATATTTGCCCTCTGATTCATACATTTTCCATTATATGATCTATCAACTCGTAATATTGATCACAGAGCGATTGTTGCAGTTGATTTGCAACTTTTAAATCACTGTCTTTGTTCTTTTTTAATATTTCGCGTAGCTTTACCTTGCTAGGTTGAGTTTGTTTTAATGTATACCAATAAAACATTTATATTTTATTTAGATTTATTCTAACCAACTATCCTTGAGTGCCCCGGTACATAACCTCTGTCCTATCTCCTCTTTTTGTGCAACTGATGCATAGATCCCCAAGCGTCATGTGCTTAGAAGCATTGACTAAGCAGCAAACTATTCCTGGAAACTGGTGTAACTGCTTGCCATTTTGCATGACTGCATTAAATCAGTGTGCAGTGAATGCTAGTGTCTGACAGATTTTAGTTAGCAGGAATTTGTTATCTCAGTCTTCCAACTGTCTGCTTTGTGCGGGCCTCAGATATAGTACAATCCTGTAACTTGGCCACCATTGCACACAGGAATGTAGAGGGGGAATGTGAGGTCTCGAGAAGAGATAAATAAGGAAAGTATTGTTTAGGCAGGACTGGCTTGCAAAATAGAAAAAAGTACCTGGTATGATTTATGAACACTGAAGCCTACTAATACCATAATACAAACAGAAGTGAAGTTTTTATGAATGTTTATTAGAGATGTCCACTGACCCCCTGTGTTTTGGTTTTGGAAGTGGTTTTGGTTATAAAACGTGTTTTGGTTTTGTAACTGATTTTGCCAAAAAATCATTAAAGGTTTTGGTTTGAATTTAAGTAAAAGTTGTGAAAAATAGGTAAAATAATGTTATTTTGGGCTGTTTATGATCCAATCTTACTATTTATAGCATTAACATTAATTTCCAGTCATTTCCAGTCTATTTTCTAATGATTCCTTCAAAACTGTCCAAATTGTCACCAATTTTGACCAAAGTCTGAAGCTGGCTGACTGGCTAAAAGTGATGACAGAGTAGTGGCACTACCATCATCATCATCATCATCATCATCATTTCTTTATATAGCGCCACTAATTCCGCAGCGCTGTACAGAGAACTCACTCACATCAGTCCCTGCCCCATTGGAGCTTACAGTCTAAATTCCCTAACACACACAGACAGACAGAAACACATACTAGGGTCAATTTGATAGCAGCCAATTAACCTACTAGTATGTTTTTAGAGTGTGTGAGGAAACCGGAGCACCCAGAGGAAACCCACGCAAACATGGGGGAAACAAATAAACTCCACACAGATAAGGCCATGGTCAGGAATCAAACTCATGACCCCAGCACTGTGAGGCAGAAGCGCCAACCACTAAGCCACGTGCAAAAACCCATTTATCTCATTTCAATTATTTTGCTATGCAAATTTAAATCTCATTTTGCACTGGTGCATGAAACTAGACAAAGCTTTGGATAATAGTGGTCACCTTCCTCAATGGTGACAAATGACAATATAATCATCACCCTCATCTTCATCCTTATGAAAGATGTCTACATAAATTACATTTACCTTTGAAAACAGAAGATACTAGAAGTAGGTACCCGTTAGGCAGCAAGTCTGACACATTGGAGAAGGTTAGCAGCAAATACATTGGAGAGGTACAGCAGCAATAAATTGGAGAAGGTCAGCTGGCAATACATAGGGAAGGGTAAGCAGCAGTAAATTAGCAAGTGTTAGCATCAAATACATTGTAAAGGGTCAGCAGCAATAAATTGCAGATGGATAGTAGCCAATACATTGAAGAGGGACATCAGCGGCAATATCAGAGCTTATTAGATGGACAGCGTCTGCATCAGTAGACATTATATAACAGATGATGAGAGAATAAGGGCACAATGTTAAATGGTTAAAGATGACATTGTCCTTGGGGCCACCCACCCGGGTGTCATACATACATGTGTTCGGCAGCTACAGGATTGACATAATTTGATTGATGAGCACCTGAATAGACAGGGTTGTAAAGTCAACAATATAATGACATTGATAGTGTTATTAGGACAACAATTGAAATGTAGACAGTTTTATCCCTATCCCTGTCCCTATACCTAACCCTGCCCCTACCCCTCTCCCTAACCCTGTCCCTAAGGGTTGGGTAAGAAAACCTGATGCTGGGAAGACCGACTACGGTGGAAAACGATGCGAAAATACCAGCGCTTTACAAGTTCTAGACCGCACTGAAACCCACTCCCTCCCCATTCTTCACGGTCTGGCTTTGTAAGGATCTTTATGTAATAAGCCTCCATAGAATCAAAGTACTTTAAATGCAGCTATCACATGCTAGCTGTATAAAAAATGAATTGGTTTTTGAAATAAAACTCACTGAAACAAATTAAAACATAATTGTAACGGTACCATCTGTATCACACTGCCCCTTCATCCCACTGTGCCCTCCATCACAGTTTCCCCTTTATCACACCGTGCCATGGAGCCATCTTTATCACATTGTGCCCCCTTATCACCATCACACTAAATTATATATATATATATATATATATATATATATATATATATATATATGGGGGCACAATGTGATAATGATGGCTCCATGGCACGGTGTGATAAAGGGGAAACTGTGATGGTGATAAGGGGGCACAATGTGATAAAGATGGCTCCATGGCACGGTGTGATAAAGGGGAAACTGTGATGGAGGGCACAGTGGGATGAAGGGGCAGTGTGATACAGATGGTACCGTTACAATTATGTTTTAATTTGTTTCAGTGAGTTTTATTTCAAAAACCAATTCATTTTTTATACAGCTAGCATGTGATAGCTGCATTTAAAGTACTTTGGTTCTATGGAGGCTTATTACATAAAGATCCTTACAAAGCCAGACCGTGAAGAATGGGGAGGGAGTGGGTTTCAGTGCGGTCTAGAACTTGTAAAGCGCTAGCTACGCCCCCACAGTAGGTTGACCATGCCCACTCGATTATTGACACTCCCACTTGGATGGGGGGCGCCGGTGCCCTGTCTCGCCCAGGGCACTAAAATGTCTAGTTACGGCACTGATTGTATGCATGTAGGCATATTATGTGTAGGGATAGTTCCAGTCGTTTTTACATCGCGTCTAAATTATGTCTGTCATCATTATGTCCATGTTGGTATTTTCGCATTGTTTTCCACCGTAGTCGGTCTTCCCAGCATCAGGTTTTCTTACCCAACCCTTAGGGACAGGGTTAGGGAGAGGGGTAGGGGCAGGGTTAGGTATAGGGACAGGGATAAGGATAAAACTGTCTACATTTCAATTGTTGTCCTAATAACACTATCAATGTCATTATATTGTTGACTTTACAACCCTGTCTATTGAGGTGCTCACCAATCAAATTATGTCAATCCTATAGCTGCCGAACACATGTATGTATCACACCCGGGTGGGTGGCCCCAAGGACAATGTCATCTTTAACCATTTAACATTGTGCCCTTATTCTCTCATCATCTGTTATATAATGTCTACTGATGCAGACGCTGTCCATCTAATAAGCTCTGATATTGCCGCTGATGTCCCTCTTCAATGTATTGGCTACTATCCATCTGCAATTTATTGCTGCTGACCCTCTACAATGTATTTGATGCTAACACTTGCTAATTTACTGCTGCTTACCCTTCCCTATGTATTGCCAGCTGACCTTCTCCAATTTATTGCTGCTGTACCTCTCCAATGTATTTGCTGCTAACCTTCTACAATGTGTCAGACTTGCTGCCTAACGGGTACCTACTTCTAGTATCTTCTGTTTTCAAAGGTAAATGTAATTTATGTAGACATCTTTCATAAGGATGAAGATGAGGGTGATGATTATATTGTCATTTGTCACCATTGAGGAAGGTGACCACTATTATCCAAAGCTTTGTCTAGTTTCGTGCACCAGTGCAAAATGAGATTTCAATTTGCATAGCAAAATAATTGAAATGAGATAAATGGGTTTTTGCACGTGGCTTAGTGGTTAGCGCTTCTGCCTCACAGTGCTGGGGTCATGAATTTGATTCCTGACCATGGCCTTATCTGTGTGGAGTTTGTTTGTTTCCCCCATGTTTGCGTGGGTTTCCTCTGGGTGCTCCGGTTTCCTCACACACTCTAAAAACATACTAGTAGGTTAATTGGCTGCTATCAAATTGACCCTAGTATGTGTTTCTGTCTGTCTGTGTGTGTTAGGGAATTTAGACTGTAAGCTCCAATGGGGCAGGGACTGATGTGAGTGAGTTCTCTGTACAGCGCTGCGGAATTAGTGGCGCTATATAAAGAAATGATGATGATGATGATGATGATGGTAGTGCCACTACTCTGTCATCACTTTTAGCCAGTCAGCCAGCTTCAGACTTTGGTCAAAATTGGTGACAATTTGGACAGTTTTGAAGGAATCATTAGAAAATAGACTGGAAATGACTGGAAATTAATGTTAATGCTATAAATAGTAAGATTGGATCATAAACAGCCCAAAATAACATTATTTTACCTATTTTTCACAACTTTTACTTAAATTCAAACCAAAACCTTTAATGATTTTTTGGCAAAATCAGTTACAAAACCAAAACACGTTTTATAACCAAAACCACATCCAAAACCAAAACACAGGGGGTCAGTGGACATCTCTAATAAACATTCATAAAAACTTCACTTCTGTTTGTATTATGGTATTAGTAGGCTTCAGTGTTCATAAATCATACCAGGTACTTTTTTCTATTTTGCAAGCCAGTCCTGCCTAAACAATACTTTCCTTATTTATCTCTTCTCGAGACCTCACATTCCCCCTCTACATTCCTGTGTGCAATGGTGGCCAAGTTACAGGATTGTACTATATCTGAGGCCCGCACAAAGCAGACAGTTGGAAGACTGAGATAACAAATTCCTGCTAACTAAAATCTGTCAGACACTAGCATTCACTGCACACTGATTTAATGCAGTCATGCAAAATGGCAAGCAGTTACACCAGTTTCCAGGAATAGTTTGCTGCTTAGTCAATGCTTCTAAGCACATGACGCTTGGGGATCTATGCATCAATAAGATGCGGTGCTCCTGAATATGCATCACTGCAAACCGCAGCGATGCATATTTATGCGCCGCTAAGATGCACCTTGCTGTGGTTACTCTGGGAGCCCTGGCAAAGTGACCCCTCTCCTGCGATCTTTTTTTCCCTTTTACCGGCAGATAGGAGGAAGTGCTGTGTGCACAGCACTTCCATTGTACCGGATTCTGCAAAGCATAAGAGGCTTCAACAGAATCCCATAGGAAATGACAGGTAACGCCATCCTGAGATGTCTGTCTGTCTGAGCAATGCAAAGCTAAGTAAAGCTTCATGCATTGCAGGGTATCGCAGTCCCCATAGTAATCTATGTGGACTGCAATGCTGAACGGTATTTGACTAAACGGAAGAGATTTCATAGGCAGTTAATGCATAGCAAATATACATAAAAGGTGCGGAAACAGTAGTTTCTATTAGTTTCTGCATCTTTTAAGTGTGAAAAGGGCTTGATGCCTAGACCCCTAAGTATCTATATAAACCTTCAGGCACTAGATTCCCACCTTGACATGTTTACCAAGCTTTCCTACTTTCCCGAAATGTCCAGGAAGCTCCCAGAATTTTGGGAGACCTCCCTGACTTCCAGTACAGTAGACAAAACTCTCAGACTTGCATGGAGGACCTCGAGTACAGGTGTGTCATCACTGTGCAACACAACATGATTACGTGACAGCTGTCAGAAGAATCCATGGACCATTGCAAAACTGACCATGGAGAGTCATACATTGGAAAAGTTTTCTACCTGCACATATGCGTGATAACATGCGAGGGATAACTAGGTAAGGGCAGATCCATGTGCAAAATGGGGTAGGGATTTCTGTGTAAAAGATCATCTCTGTCCCAGAGGGTAGTCTTTACAGAAGGAGGGGGTGCTGGGTGCAAGAGGGGGGAATGTCTAAGCAGGAGGGGTGTCCAGGAGGAATTTATCGTAACAAACGGTATCTCTGAGAAAAATGGTTGCTGCAAAATTAGAGATGCTCACTGACCCCCGTGAAGTGGTTTTGGTTTTGGATCTGGATTAGCTTCGTGTTTTGGTTTTGGATCTGTTTTTTTTTAGAAAAATATGCCAAAATCACATAATTTTGCTATTTTTTTTATCCTACATTATTATTAACCTCACTAACACTAATTTCAAATCATTTGCAGTCAATTTTGACCACCTCACAGGTCATATTATTATTTTCATACACTTTCGGACAAATACTGCAGCGACCTGGCTGGATGCTAAGCGACAGAGCAATGACTCAAACACATGGCAGTTGTGCAAGATGGAATTGTACTTGGGCCCTCCCACCCACCCTTATGTTGGATCTTAAAAAGGACATGCACACTTTAACAAACCAAGCGCTTCAGCCACAAAAGTTCCACTCCTTGTGACTGAAGTGCTTGGTTTGTTTGGGCCCCCACAAAACAAGGTAACAATGGCCCTAAGCCACCTAAGGTAACAGTGCTGTTAATGAACTCTACTGTGGCAAGATGTTGTTGTCATCATCCTCAGCCTCATCCTAACCCTCATCAGTGTGTACATCATCCTCACACATTATTAATTCATCACCGCTGGAATCCACTGTTACAAAAGTCTCAGTATTTTGAAGTAATTGGCGGGAAAGACCTTCCTCGTGGAACTTGAAGTTCATTTTTATGAACATCATTTTTCCCACATTTTGAGGAAGTAGCCTATGCCGAACGCTGGCAAGGTTCCCGGCTGTGCTGAAAACTCTTTCCAAATACACACTGGAGGGTGGGCAGCTTAGGCAGTGCAAAGCGAGTTGGTACATGGGTCTCCAAATTCCCTTTTTTTTCTCCCAGTATGTAAAGAGACTGTCTGATGTGTCTATTTCTATACTGTCATTAAAATAATCCTCCACCATCCTTTGGATGCTGATAGTAGGATCAGGTGGAGTTACGGCAGAGGTGTCACGCATTTTGGTCAATTCTTTTAGACCAGACCAGGGGGTAAATGTATTAATGTCCGGATTCTTCAACTCCGGCAAGTTCGGCGTCTTCAGCGCTTAAATTTAAAGCGGCGCTGCATTGTAAAGGGAAGTTTCCCTTCACAATGCAGCGCCCCTTTAAATTTAAGCGCTGAAGACGCCGAACTCGCCGGAGTTGAAGAATCCGGACATTAATACATTTACCCCCAGATGTCAAAATTGGTGCAGAGTCATCTGCATCATCCCTGGGTGTCTTGGGAAAGCAAAGTTTTTTCCTAGCAGCAGTTGAGTGAGAAACTGAAAGAGGAGACGCCGTCCTGTCACGTAACACTTCAACTGTCATCTTGCTCACCATGAGCTCCTTGCATCTCTTTAGATCTAGGTCAGTTGGCAACAAAGAGAAGACATAGCTCTTAAACCGAGGATCAAGCACAGTCGCCAAAATGTAGGGATCCGATTACAAGACTTGATCTACAAGTCCGACATATTTAGCAGAATTGCTTTGATTCATCTCCTCCTTCAGTTTCTCAAGCTGCTTTTCTAAATGTTTAATTAAGGGAATCACTTGACTCAAGCTAGCAGTGTCTGAACTCACTTCACAGGTGACTACTTCAAATGGTTTCAGCACCTTGCACAACACAGAAAGTATTCTCCACTGCACTTGACTAAAATACATCCCCTCTCCTTTCCCAATGTCTTGGCTTGTAGTGTAAGCGTGGATGGCTTTTTGCTGTTTTTCCATCCGCAGAAGCATATAAAGTGTGGAATTCCACCTTGTCACCACCTCTTGCTTCAGTTAGTGGCAGGGCAAATTAAATTGCTCTTGTAGCTGCTGCAATTTCCTACATGCTGTTGCAGAATGCCGAAAATGTCCGGAAAATTTTTGTGCCACAGACAGCATCTTTTGCATGTCCCTGTCATTTTTCAAAAAGCTTCGTACTACCAAGTAGATTGTTTGAACAAAACAGGGACTTTCGTTTCGAGGCATACCTTAATTGAAATTACACTTCATCGGGACCAGTGAAATTCTCTAATGGAAGCCCGGATGATACAGCGAGATTGCGTCAGTATTCGTTCCATCGTGCGAATTCCCTCCGGAGGGTAGATCTGGTACCGGTAAGAGACATACTATTTGATTCTATCTGGAGCTGATTGTAAGGATCTGTTTTCCCAGTAATGATTAAGAGGTTCAGGGCGGTGTTTACAAACGCTGGAGTATTATTACTTGGATTAAGTTTAGCCTCGGACGTCTGTGGTAATTACAAGAACTCCCTGCTCTTTCATAACATTCTGATTGCAACTATTATACACTGTCAAGTGTATTTGACGGACATTATTTATTGCATTGATATAGGTCATTTTTATGCAGAGTATCATCATATTTGTTTTTGATATTAGGGGTCCAGTGGTTAATTCACCTCAGTACTGAAGGTTCTACTATATGCAAAGTATGTGTTTTTAGTCATGTTTAAGACCATTTATATTTATATGATCATGTTTATCTGCATGCTATACTCCTGAGCATTAAATGTTATTTATTTATTAACTTTTTATTAGACTTTTTCTTTCTTGGGAGGTTCTCCAGTTATTTTTGTATTTCCAGGATATATACCACTTCTCCATAGCGCAGCCTTTCTCTCTTTTTTTGTGAAAACAGGAAATGTGATGGATTTCACCCAGGTCCAAGCAGGATAAGCCATCTTGCAATGACATCCCTTAGTTTTTGTAGCAGATTGTCAGCTGTATGCCTCTTAGTGAAGCCGGTGATACACAGAGTAGCCTGCCTCTGACAAATGTGACGCATTTGGGTACATGCTGCTGCTGTTCCTGCTGGTGAAGGCGAATCACCAACCCAGTGGGCTGTCACAGTCATATAATCTTTAGTTTGCTCAGTTCCGCTTGTCCACATATTTGTGGTTAAGTGTACTGTGGGTAGAATGGCATTTTGCAGCCCAAGAATAATATTTTTATGAATATTCTGGTAGAGGTGAGGAATAGCTTTTCTACTGAAATGGTGTCGTGATGGAATTTGGTAACAGGGACACAAGACCTCAAGTAGCTGTCTAAAACGAGTTGCATTAATAGTGGATATTGGACGCAGATGTAATACTAGCATAGTCGCCATGGCGTGTGTGATCCGCTTTGCGACTGGGTGGCAGCTTTCATACTTGCTTCCTCTTGCAAAGGATTGTTTAACAGTCAATTGTTGTAAACTACTAGTAGTCTTCTTCTTGGTCTGCTTCTGGGATGAAGATTCACCCCCAGCAGCAGCATCAGCAGTGGGACTAACGCACAGGAATTCTAATGAGGAATCCAGGATAGTGGAGGAATCATCTAGCCTTAGTAACTTGGATGCAGGACTAACTCCGATCGCTACTGAGGATTTTGAGGAGGACGATGTTGTGGGTGTAGATTGCAGGCATCGGGATGTAGGTGAGAGAGGGGTCCTAGATGATGATGGACTGCTTGTTGTTATTTTTTTAGCATAACTTTCTGATTTTCCCAACACCTTGCCATGAACTTGCGTCAAATGGCGTAACATGGATGAGGTTCCTAGATGGTTAAGGTCCCTCCCTCGACTGACTGTGGCTTTACATACACTACAAATGGCTATACAACTGTTGTCAGGATTTGGGTAAAAATAATTGCACACATAAGAAGTGGATTTTTTGATCAGGCATGCCAATGGCCTTCTTCTTATCACATGCCAGAACTGCTTCCACCGGTGCAGGACTTATACAAACAACATCATCCTCATCAACATCCTCATTAGCGCCCTCATCGGCTACACAAATATCACCCTCATCCTGTTGCAAGTGGCATCATCAATTGGTGTATCTCCGGCTACACTCGGGCTCTTCAGGCACACATCTGCAGAAATGCTGAAAGGGTGTCCCAATTTTACTTGCATTCATGCTGCTGATTTTCCTGTCTCTGTGTACAGCAGCACTTCCTGGTTTGGGTGGTCACATGATCGTGGCTGGGAGGCGGCTTTTACTATCCACAGACTATATTAAGCTCACCTGGACACTGCAGCCTCGTCAGAGCAACAAGTTACCACTTACCTGTTCCTGGCTCCTGTGCTTTGTGGATTGCTTAGTCTTCCAGTTTCCTGTGTGTTCCTGTGTTCTGATCTCTGCTTGTTAGACTATCCTGGCTCTCCAACCCCTGTGTACCAACCCGGCTTGCTGACTATCCCTCTACTCTTGTGACCCGTGTACCGACCCTGGCTTGATTGACTCCGAGTTGCCTCCTGACTCTGCCTGCTTACATTCCTGTGCACCGACCCGGCTTGATTGACTCCGCAACTTCTGCTCCACTCCGCTGCACTACATCTTGGGGCGATCCTGCGGACCGCGACCTGCGACTCCTGGCAGTGAAGCCCACCCTGCCTTGCGGCGATTCTTGGTGAACACCGGGGAGATCGTTATACTCTGCACCTCAGGTAAGCCAGCGCTAATCAACATTAGTAATAGTAATCCAGTATCTTTTACAGTTTGCTCTGACCATGGATTCAGCGGCAAAAGATCTGTTAGAGCATTTAGTGGGAAGGATGGATAAGCAAGAGGCTAACCAAGAGCAACTTTTAAAATTCATCAATAGTTTATCTACTCGGCTGGATGTTGTCCAGAACACCTTGGTGGATAGCGGACCACCTGCGACCGCGGTTGCAGCCCCAGAACCACCGCCCGTAGCGGCAGCTCCTTTCTCGCAGTTACGGATACCTAACCCACCTAACTTCGATGGGCACCCCAAATATTGTAGAGGATTTTTAAATCAATGCTCCATACAATTTGAGCTGTTGCCAGGGAACTTCCCTTCCGAAAAAGCTAAAGTGGCCTATGTGTCACTATTGTCCGGTCAAGCGTTAGCATGGGCTTCCCCTTTATGGGAGAGGAATGATCCCATTCTGTATAACTTCTTGCCCTTATTGTCCACTTTCAAGAAGATATTTGACGAGCCAGGAAGGGTATCTAATGCCGCTACCGGATTATTACATCTTCGCCAAGGAAACCAGTCTGTGGGACAGTATACAGTCCACTTCAGAACAATGGCCTCTGAACTTTGCTGGAATGACGAGGCTCTAGTGGCTACGTTCTGGCAGGGCCTTTCAGACCGGATCAAACACAAGCTGGTATCTCGGGAACTCCCTACGTCTCTGGATGATATCATCTCCCTCTGTGTCAAGATTGATTTGCGTTCCAAGGAGCGTAGTTCCGAGAAAGAACAATCTCGGCGCAGTATGATTCGATTGGCCCCCAACTTCCAAACACCTGTTCTTCCTCCCGAAGAACCTATGCAACTGGGGAGGACCCGCCTGTCGGCAGAGGAGAGGGAGAGGAGATTTCGGAACAAGTTGTGCCTGTATTGTGGAGAAGGTGGCCATCTTTTAAGTTCTTGTCCCAAACGTCCGGGAAATGACAGGGCCTAACGAGTTCGGGAGCTGTATCGCTGGGCCTCTTCTCTCAGTGTCAGTCAGTTCCTTGTAGTAATGATTGCCTTACTATTCCTATTTCCCTTCAGTTAGGACATAATACTTTCCCGCAGTCTGCACTTCTTGACTCCGGAGCTGCAGGAAATTTCATCTCAGCCGCAGTAGTCAAACAATTTTCCATTCCCATACAAGCCTTGGAACAACCCATCTCCCTGCTGGCCATTGATGGGAGAAGAAATCCTGGGGGAGTCCATCCTGGTACGCACAATTCCCCTCCTTCTCCAGGTCGGAGCGCTTCATCGGGAAAAGATTTCCTTTCTGGTAATTCAGAAATCTACCAACCCAGTCATCCTAGGACTTCCATGGCTTCGTCTCCATTCTCCCACCCTAGACTGGAAATCAGGTCACATATTGTCCTGGGGACAGTTCTGCTTCTCTCATTGTCTCCAGAGGGTGGTCCCTCCAGACATTCCCAGACGTTCCCAAACATTTCCAGTGTCTCTTCTGCCTGAACCATACCAACCCTTCTCTGACATTTTTTGTCAACAAGAGGCCACAAGACTCCCTCCTCACAGAATCTGGGATTGTGGTATTGATCTTATACCTGGTAAACCTATTCCCAGGGACCGTGTTTACCCCCTTTCTCTTCCGGAGTCTAAGGCTATGGAGGAGTACGTCCAAGAAAATCTAAAAAGGGGCTTCATCCGCAAGTCTGCCTCCCCAGCTGGGACTGGCTTCTTCTTCGTAAAAAAGAAAGATGGGGGTCTCCGCCCTTGCATAGATTACAGAGGCCTGAATGCTATTACCATTAAAAATCGGTATCCTCTGCCATTGATTTCTGAATTGTTTGACCGTATTAAGGGTGCCACCATCTTCTCTAAACCAGATCTTAGAGGAGCGTATAACCTCATACGCATTAAGGAGGGGGATGAATGGAAAACAGCGTTCAACACCCGAGACGGCCACTTTGAATACCTGGTCATGCTCTTCGGGTTATGTAATGCCCCGGCTATCTTTCAGGGCTTTATGAATGAGCTCTTTCAAGATCTCCTGTATCAATCCGTAGTCATCTACTTGGACGACATCCTCACCTTTTCTCAAGATCTAGGGGTAAATGTATCAATATGCGGGTTCTTTAACACCAGCGTGTTCAGCCTCTTCCGCGATTAAATTTCAAGCGGCTTGATTGACTCCGCAACTTCCGCTCCACTCAGCTGCACTACATCTTGGGGCGAACCTGAGGACCGCGACCTGCAACTCCTGGCAGCAAAGCCCACCCCGCCTTGTGGCGGTTCTTGGTGAACACCGGGGAGATCGTTAGACTCCGCACCTCAGGTAAGCCAGCGCTAATCAAGATTAGTAATAGTAATCCAGTATCTCTTACAAAGGGGCCTCGTGCCTCCAATCCCTGGATTGGTGTCATTTCTGAATCTGAACATACATTTTCCTCTAATGCCTTACTTTTTTTTCCCAGCTTGGCTTTTACACGTAAAAGTATTTGGGCACCACTTTTGGAGTCCGAATGACAAGGTTTTGCTTGGTCACGACTTAGCTTACAAGAAGATGTAACAGTTTCAGATCTCGCACTCATAGAGAAAGGCAAAGGCCTCATGCTTTCTTTGCCACTGCGTGTGTAGAATGGCATGTTGGCAATTTCATTTTTTTCTGCAGATAACTTTGCCTGGATTGCAGCTCTTTTTTTTCTTGACCAAGGTAAAAGGTGTTTTTTTACATTATTGTTTGCCTGAGTTAAATACACTATGTACTTTTACATAGGCTTTATCAGATGACGTACAGGGATTACTATCATCATGACTGGTGGCAGCAGCTGCTTGGTGCTCCTGCTATTCTGTGTACTGCTGTGAATCCATTTTGATAATACTGTACACTTTTTTGTGCAAATTCAGAAGAAAAGCCTGCAACGCCTAATATTTGTATTTCAGCAATGACAATTAGCAATGGAGCAATGGAGCTCTTCTCTTTGGGTGTATATAACACTGTACACTTTTTTGTGCAAATTCAGAAGAAAAGCCTGCAAGGCCTAGTATTTGTATTTCAGCAATGACAATTAGCAACGCAGCTCTCCTTTTTGTGTTACCTATAGAGCACAGTAGAATTTGACTGCAGAATTACACCAACCCTGACAGCACTAGTGTTTGTATTTTTCTGCAATGAGACTTACCAATGGTGTTCTCCTGAATGTCACTGCAGACTTTCTTGAACACTGCTACCCCCTCCTCTTTCAATTCTATCTACTTGGCTGACCAACTGCTCTACACAGTGTGCTACACCTTCTGTGTCTCGTTTTCAAATGGCGCTAGATCGCCGTGGAGGGCGGTATTTATAGATTCGTAAACTCGTGAGATTCGAGATCCGACCACGTAACGATGACGTTTTGCCTAAGTATCCCCTAAGTTCGGGTGTGTTCAGTTCCCGAGGAACCGAGCCTGAGCATCTCTATGCATAATAGGGGATCTATGTGCACAAGGAAAATATCTTTGCAAAAGAGGGAAAGAGAAGAAGGGGAAATAAATGTGGGATTAAAAATGACAGAGTGCAGGTACTTATATTGCAGGAGTTGTTGTAATGATAATCATAATGATAGACATACCCTTTGGTGGAGTGGGACACACCCCTTGGCCAGGATAGGACATGCCCGATTTGTCAGCGCGTTATGCAACACAAAGGTGCCCTTTGCATAATCTCCCTGAAGTCATTTTTAAAAAGTTAGCAAATATGATGTTTACTGAGCTTGTTTTGCAAAAATACAATTTTTAAAGGCCAGAACGTAAAAGAGAAAAGAAATAGTGAAAATTGCACATTAATGTACAGAATAGTAAATTGTGCTGTGTAGTTGGTTACTTTTGAAAAAATAGGGACATTTCAAGGGACAATAATTTCTGAGAATGAATCTTTAAATCCTGGGATTAACCCTGCAAATTAGGGACAGTTCCCTACTATACAGAAAGACCCTTTATTCAGATTTTTGAGCTACCAGTAATAAGTTTCAGTTTATGGAATATCCACCATATTATGAACTGGAATTTCAATTATGGACTTTAATATATTGGACAAGCTCTATTTCTTGAAGGAGATTCCATAATTTATTTTATTGTAATAAATTTCTATGCTGTATTTATATTTTTATGTACGGCAGCAAGTACCAGGCTAGATAGCCCTGTCTTTTATGTCAGTAATCTCTCTCTCTCTCTCTATATATATATCTACTATATAAAGGCTAGTGGCGTGTGTCTGTGTGTGGGAAAAAAAACAAAACAAGCTGCAGCGCCACCTGCTGGGCGAAGTTATACACTGACCTACTAAATTCTTAGGGCTAGATTTACTAAGCTGCGGGTTTGAAAAAGTGGGGCTGTTGCCTATGGCAACCAATCAGATTCTAGCTTTCATTTATTTAGTACCTTCTACAAAATGATAGCTAGAATCTGATTGGTTGCTATAGGCAACATCCCCACTTTTTCAAACCCGCAGCTTAGTAAATCTAGCCCTTAGTGTGTGTGGGGAAAAAAACTCAGAAAGGGCTGAAATTTGCTGCAGCCCCACCTGCTGGGTGGATTTATACACTGACCTACTAAATTCTTAGTGTGTGTGGAAAAAAAACCTCAGAAAGGGCTGAAATTTGGTATACTAAGATGTTTTTAATTTGTTAATTTAATTTGTTAATTGTTAAAAGTGTTTATAAAGATTTTTAAAAAAAAAAATATATTTCTTGAAGGAGAAGTGACAGTTGGGAGTGGTTGGTGGTTGCCGGAGGTGACAGAGCGAGAGGAGTGTGATACTCAGGACCGCTGAGAGAGATCCCTGTGTCTGGATAGACATCTGGATAGATGTGGCGATAAAGATGAAGAATGAGGTGATGGAGAAAAATGATGAGGTGGTGACATGTGGACAAAACCACGTTAAAAAAGGGCGCTTGCGTCGGGAAGTAACGCTCCTCCCCTGAGGAGGCCTGGCCTAGCCCCAAATACATGACAAGAACCTTTTTAACACCTTAAGTAGCTTGATTTGACTAGAATGCATGAGTATCATGCACGGGTTAACTTGTATATATATATAAAAGGCTAACGCTGCTCCTTACCTTTATATGTATGTGGTGAAACACTAGGTGGCAGTAAAGAGCTATAACAGAACAGGTAACTGAACTGTGCTGAAATTAATTTGATGCAATTATTTGTTACCATCTATATATCTATCATAATCTATTTATATAGCGGCACTAATGCCGCAACGCTGTACAGAGAACTCATTAATGTCAGTCCCTGCCTCATTGGAGCTTACAATCTATATCTTCTAACACACACACACACACACACACACAGGCTGAGAGAGACTAAGGACAATTTAATACCAGCCAATTAACCTACCAATATGTTTTTGGAGTGAAAATGGAGCACCTGGAGGAAACCCACGCAAACATGGGGAGAACATACAAACTCCACACAGATAAGCCGATGGTCTGGAATCAAACTCATGACCCCAGTGTTAGCTAGCTATCTATCTATCTATCTATGTATATATATATATATATATATATATATATATATATGGCTAACACTGCTCCTCACCTTTATAGCACACCTCTGTACATCTCCACTAAAGGGCAGTGTTGCTACATGTACAGTGAAGCACCCTGAATGTATACATGTTATCATTTTATAATATTTAAGTTATCAGTGTTTGTGTGTCAGGCAGCAAATAAATGTTTAGGGAAGTTACATCCTGCCAGCATGGCTAATTTATTCGCTCTGAAAGCAGAATGCTTGCTATATTCTCCTAAGAAATGGCCATTAACTCTGGTAATATCAGTTTACAGCAAATCTCACATACACACACACACACACACACAAACCTCCGCACAACATCCCCACGCGCATCTTCCCCACGCGCATCTTCCCCACACACATCACCCCTACACACACCTCTGCACATCTTCCCCAGGAACATCTCCCCCACACCTCCGTATTTTCACACCTCCGTACATCACCCCCACACATCTACAGCACACAGCTCCTTAAATTTTTTAAAATACGTGCAAATGACTCTTTTGTGTACTTGACTATTCCTGCTGACTGGATTTTCATTTCTTTGACTTTTTGTGTTTGGCTTATTTACATTTTTTGTGTGGCAGTTACCATTTATATTGAGCTTTGCTATTTCAAATTGACTAGATTTTATATCCATTAGTTTGGTCCAACGTGATCTTACTCTGTTTGCTCCTTCGTTTTGATGGGCTGTTAACTAGTTTACTATATTTAAGCAAAATGTGTAATTACATTTTATGTTGCCTTCTAATTTTGCTTAGTAAAATAAAAATGTCATCTTATTAATTCATTGAAAGCCTTGCTGCTAAACTACACCTGATTTCCTCTGTGTATTTTCTTTAAATATTATCTCATTTGAAAGCACCAACTACTTGGGTAGCCAGTGTAGAGTGGTGCAGGGGTTGTGGAACAGGGAGAGAGAGGAAGATCAATCTCGTTGCCTCATTTTAGACAGATTAAGTTGGAGACAGATGGGTGCAGATAATGCCAGACAAGAGGTGGCTGCAGTCATCAAGGTAGATGATGAGATTGGATAAGCATTTTAGTTGCATACTGGGCAAGTAAAAGACTGAGAGAGACTAAGGGCAATTTAATAGCTGCAATATTTGAGAGGATAAGGTGACAGGACTGTGAGGGGGACTGTGAGGAGTAAAGCAGAGAGTGTAGTCAAGGGTGACACCTAGGCAGTCAGTTTGGTAGGAAATTGTGGTGTTGGATATTTGCAGGGAGGTGATGACTCAATGAGGAGGGAGTTATTGCTGCTTTAGTGAAAGACTGTTTGACAACACCTGCAGGCTAGAGCTAGCACAACCTGGCAGCAAGAACTTGTGCAGTAACTATCTATTGGAGTTGTTAGATCATTTTCTTGCATTCAGATGTCAAGAATCAAAGCACATCAGAAGCTGTTTGTGCAAGAGGACAGCTTTACACCCACTCAGGGACCCCATTTTTGGTGGAGGCACTACCAGTGGAGGAGCATATGTAGTTCAGAGTGGAGATTGGGGCAGTTGTGAAGATGTACCAATGGGAGTGGTAAAGGTGACAGAATATTTGGCTCTAATAAAGCATTTAAAGTATTGAAAGCAGGATACACTTGATTCCCTCTGTGTCATAGAGATGCTCAACCGTGCTAGGGCATTCCACATGTAGGTAGCGACATGGGAGGAGTTTTGTAGGTGGGAGTGAGGAGGTTGTCAGAGAGGAGGTGAGGTGCAGGTCATAAACAGATCTAAGAGAGTGCGAGGGACAGTATTTTGAGACTTGATTTGGAAAAGGATGGTGTGGAGGCTTTATAGGTTAGGGTGAGTAATTTGAATTGGATTCTGGTGGTGGAGATTTGCGGGGAGGTCAAGACTGATATGCTCTGTTTTTGTTGAATTTAGGTAGCATTGGAACATCCATGTGGAAATAGCAGAGAGACAACTGGTCAGACAAGATTGTAGATAAGGGATGAGGTTAGGGGAGGAGAGGTAGATTTGGGTGTTGAAAACATAGACATGGTGCTTTAAGTCAAAATTTGTCCACTAAGAACTTGTGGGATCCCAATAAATCTTGTGAATGTATAGCAGGATATGCCAGAGGTAGAGATATTGAAGAAGTGGAAGGAGTGGTTGGATTGGTAGGAAGTAGCACTCAAATAATTGATAGCTTTATTTTTACACTGAAATTTAAAGTTGAGCTAGGACATGTTCTATCCAAACAATAAATCTGTCCCCACATTTTAAATTTACCTCCCCCTGCAATGCAACATGGTTTTGCCCAGGTGCAAATTTACTCCTTTTTTATGCTTTGCTTTCCTTAATGACTCAGGCCCTGAGTGTGAAAAGTGACCCTTAGACTTTTCTCTAAGCAGAAAGGTGAAATATTTGGGGTGGAAGCCCGATTGCAAAGATTCATGAAGGGAGTTAAAAGGGAGAAGGTAAGATATGCAGCTGTACACAAACCACTCACATAGTTTAGAGACAAAGGGGAGGAGATAATAAGTATGTGTTTACAGAGCAAGAGAGTGTGCCAGTGGAGAGAGAAAGTTTAAAGAATGAGCTAGCATGCAGTGGGACAGAAGGAGTGGAGTAGTTGAGAGGGAATCGGACTGAGGGGTGGCAGGTTGTGGGGTGAGTCTATGAGATGAGTTTAGTGACTTTATATTTAGTAACATAGTTGATGAGGTTGAAAACAGACACCAGTCCATCAAGTTCAACTTATTTTGGATCTCCTGCGATCCTGATAGTTGAAATTGATCCAGAGTAAGCAATCGCCAATCTGTTTCAATTGTGAAAATCCCCCCAGACCCAATATAACAGTCCTATTTTTACCCTATATCCACTACTATCCTTCATTTTAATTAACGGTCGTATCCCTGGATACATTTTTCCTCTAAAAATTTGTCTAACCCTTTCTTAAACATATCTATTGAATCTGCCATCAAAACTTTCCCTGGCAATGAATTCCATATCTTGACTGATCTTACTGTAAAGAACCCCTTCCTTTACTGGTTGTGAAATTTCCTCTCCTCTAACCTTAGGGGGTGACCGCGTGTCCTGTGTATAGTCCTTGGGAGAATGAACCAAGGGTGAATTAGGGAAAGCAGAAGGTTTGCAGGGTGTGGCATGAAGAGATATTCTGTTTAATGGAGTTGCTTTTCTCTTTGAAATAGAATATAGACTATATATTGATCAGCCACAAATTAAAACTACCTGCCTAATACTGTGTAGGTGCCCCTTGTGCCACTAAAACAGCTCTCACCCATCATGGCATGGACTCCACAAGACCTCTGAAGGTGTCCTGTGGTAACTGGCACAAAGACATTAGCAGAAGATCCTTTAAGTCCTGTAAGTTGTGAGGCAGGGCCCCCATGGCTCAGACTTGTTTCTGCAGCACATTCCACAGATGCTCGATTGGATTGAGATCTGGGGAGTCAGATCTCAATCAACACTTTGAACTGTTTGTCATGTTCCTCAAACCATTCCTGAACAATTTTTTCAGTGTGACAGGGCGCATTAACCTGCTGAAAGAGGCCACTGCCATCAGGGTATAAAGTTGCCATGAAGGGGTGTACTTGGTCTGCAACAATGCTTACGTAGGTGGTACACACCAAAGTAAAATCCACATGAATGCCAGGACTCAAGGCTTCCCAGCAGAACATTGCCCAGAGCATCACACTGCCTCCACTGGCTAGCATCATGGTGCCATCTTTTATTGCCATAGTGCATCATTGTGCTGTCTATTCCGTAGGTAAATGACGCACACACACCCAGCATGAAAGAAAATGGGATTCATCAGACCAAGCCACCTTCTTCCATTGAACCATGGTCCAGTTCTGGTTCTTACATGCCCATTGTAGATGCACAGGGGTCATCATGGGTCTGACAGGTCTCCGGCTACGCAGCCATGTGAAGCAAGCTGAGATGCACAGTGTGTTCTGACACCTTTTTATCATAGGCAGCATTAACTTTTTCAGTAATTTGTGCTACAGTAGCTTTTCTGTGGGATTGGACTAGACGGGCTAGCCTTCCCTCCCCACACGCATCAATGAGCCGTGGGCGCCTGTGACCATTTCGCCAGCGGATGTCCTTCTTTGGACCACTTTTGGTAGGTACTAACCACTGCATACCGGGAACACCCCACTAGACCTGACTTGTTGTCTAATATATCCCACATCTTCACAGTTGCCATTGTAACGAGATAATCAATGTTATTCACTTAACTTGTCAGTGGTATTAATGTTGTGGCTGATCTATATATATATATATATATATATATATATATATATATATATATATATAGGATTGCGATTGACTGAGGAATAAATTAATTTGCTGATGCTAGAGAAGTAGACAGTTACCTAGTGCAACCAATCACTGGATCTCTGTGCAAAGTCCAAATAGATACCTTATCTATGCCCTTGTTTCTTCACCTGCAGTCAATTAAGTCTTTGATTTATTTTTATTTTTTTGCCCCAAGCCATAAGTGGTCAGTGCCAGTTGAAAGTTGTAACGATAGTGTCATCATAATATTTCACTATTACTACTTTCACTAAAATGGCACCAAGTGAAGGAACCATTATTGAAATTTGTAATGAATCTTTGTGTTCTGATAGTTCTTTATTTTCTTATGCAGCATTTGCAAAATGATTTCATGCACAGAATCACTGAAATGTAGAGCCTAAAAAATTTGCAAAAGTCAAATTTATAAAATATTATATATTTTATTTTTTTCAGCTATGTCTAGTTACATAGTTTATTTAAATAATGCACATTTAATAGCATTTACTCAGATTCTCAGTCACTCACATATTTAGATTACCTAAATTAATTTTTATTCACCAGATTATTAAACAAAAAATACATTAATTGTAATAAACGATAAATGTCTCAGTAAAGGTCACAATAATCTTTCCACTGATTTAAAATAAAACAACACGACACATTCAATTCTTAGGGGCAGATTCGTTATTTTTACTACAGCTTACAGGAATTGTATTGCAGTGGACTGCAAATTCTAAGCTATGATTTTCTTCAAAGTATACAATAACTAACATTATTCACCAATAAATCTCCCTGAATACCTTTTTTAATCAAATGCAGAAAATCTATTTATAAAGTTAGCATTAAAGTAATTAGCAGCATTTGGATTATTGCTATCGTTCACTTAACATACATTAAAGAAAAACACTTGAGTCCTGGTGACTGGAGTAGAGAGCATGGAGACAATGATATGCATTGGTGTCAGCATGCAAATGATAGCTACTCATAGCCGTTGCTGACACATAAGGAACACTAGTCAGTAACTACTGTTTCACATGGAGAGACTTCAGACTGGTTACCCTACATATAGGCGTTAAGAAAACATGATCGCGTTTGACTTGCAATTAGCGCTTGCATCTCCCATTTGGGGGGAATGGACAATAGGGTACACTGCATTGACCCTCCAGCATTCACCCTAGTAAGTAGTGCATGCAGTCTAAAAAAAAGTTGCTATACCCATTTTCATGTTTTATTGGAATTAAAAGCCGCTAATAAAACCTTTTTAATACCAGCGAATACGTAGCCTGATAATGCTGTTCATGAGCTGATGTCACCATTTGACCCGTGGGTGCTGTTAAGTGTCTGCAGCAGCTATGGGCAGCAGGATCGCCATCAGAAGTTTACAGGAAATACATTTGCATGGGGCCCAATATCAGTGTGGGGCCCGAACAGCCTGGACCAAAATAGATTTATTAAGGGAGGGGGCCTCTGCAGTGAATTACAGGATGTGACAGTCTCCCTTTCTAAGCAGCAGCTGCTCCTGAGTTGCAAGGAGTGGGGGAGGCCTTCACCCTTAATTAATGGATATGGCAGTGAGCCCCCTCATAGGCAGTGCCTCCAACTCCATTCTCAAGATGTTTGGGGCGCCACGGCTGACATTTGCTTCAATCACAGTCCCCCTGGTGCGCATCTTACAGATGGTTCTGGACAGAGCTACAACAAGAATCTCAGCTCCCTGCAGCACATCTGACATCACGTAGCTATAGCTGTCACAATACTGACAATGGAGAGTAGCCGAAAGTAGCCAGCAAGAAGAAGTAGAGACAATCCACTGAGTAATCAACATCCCATGTCCATTTTTTCAAAATATCCAACTTTAAACAGGACCTAACTATTAGAAGGTGGAGATAGATTAATTGGAGGATCTGCAGAGACCATTCTTAACTCAAACCATTCAGTATTATGGAAACTGTTCCAAAGTTGTGTTCGTATAATGTGAGGTAAAAGAGCTATAAAACTCTCCCATGTGTCAAAGAATTGTTTTACTCTAACCTCTTTATGCAAAGACATCTCTATCCAGTCCATGCGAAATATATTTAATGGCTGCTATATTTTAAAAAGTGGGGGAGCCATGGCTGCTATACTGTAAGGGGAGGGTGGAGCATGACTGCTATATAGTAGAGGAAAGAGGCTCTGTCTGATGTACTGTGGCACTGGAGTGACTTTGGTTGTTGTATTATTGGGGAAAGAGGGGACACAGGCTAGTATACTGTGGCAGGGTCACTGGGTAGTACATTGTAGGTGGGGCACTGATATATAGTTGGGGCAATAATGGTGGTCTAATGTGTGGACAGTAGCTGTTGGTATTTTCCATGTAAGGCGATTTTTGTGGATCCTATCTTTTACTAGTTTTGGAAGGAATCTGTCAAGGCCTGGGCGATTCACTCCAAATATTGTTATGCAATATATACAAAAGATTTAATGTCAGAGTTGCAAAATAGATTGACATACTGTTCTAATTTTCCTAGACTACAGTTCAAAGGAAACTGTGTAGTAAGAGATTATGTGGTAAACTATGCTTTTAGAATATGCTCAATATATTTTCTATGGTATCTTTTGGAAACTGCAAGACATTGGCTTCTGCACGACTCCAGATAAATACAAGATGGATATGCACCAGATAGATTTATTTAAAGAACTTAATTTTACTTTAAGAATTAAACCTACTCCTACATTGCAGAACCATTGGGGTTCAAGGATAGCTGTCCAGCCAACGTTACTGCAATTTGCAGCTTACTAATGTAAATTTCTTCATGGTGTTGAGCACCAGAACTGGCAGGGGTGTGTACCCTTGGAAGCTGTGGGGAAAATGGACATGGGACTCCCATTATCCAACTAGTTGGGAGGAGGGGGTTATTCCTTAAGGTGTAGCTGGCAATCTTTAACTAGTTATTTTAGGTATATTATTTAGTTTCATAATACATTTACCTCATACACCTCAACATATCAAAGTATCATCATAGCTCTCTCTTAAAATTGAATATATGATGTTAAATTTTACCAGCCACATGGTGAGGACACTTGTTTAATGCATGGAAAACCATGGATTTAGTTGTATATAGAACTACAGTGAGTTATTTAATTAATTTTAAGCTACATTTCCTGTATGGTAGTGGCAATGAGGCAGCTGTAGGAAGTATGTCCTGAAAAAGACTAAAAGGCTCAGACTGCATAGATAGCCCAACAAAATGTACCATAAAGGGTCACATGTTGTTACAATTGAGAACTCCATCATTAAATATAAAAACTGTAAGGTCCAAGGTGAATAGAGCCGTGCCACTAGCAGATTCTTACATTCTGGGTTTTGCTTGTTTGCTCAAGCAAAACTTTCATTATCAGTCAGTTGTTGCAGTCTTTCCAGCAGCAGCAAGCGAAGGGCATTGTACCTACAAAAGAAAAGTGGTCTATCAGTGTTCACATTCTTTACAGTTACCACCTGTTTGCCATCTTACTTCTGCATGTAACGGGAAACATATATAAAGCAATAGCTAAATGTGTGCAATAATTAGTCATTTCTTTTTAGTTCTTTATCTTTTTATTATCTCTCTGCCATTAACTGCTTACGTTTTCTTTCTAGGGTCTCCGTACACAAAAGAAAACTCAGTAGATATTATAGTAGTTTAAAATGGGCACTGCCACACTAAATTTGAGGGAACAAAATGTAATTACAACAGTTCCAGATAAATGAATATTTCCTCACAAAACAGTCTAAGGTAAGGATGTATATTTTATAATTACACATTTTCCACATAACTACATTTGCTATACAAGTACTAAGAGCAATGTAATAATGTAATAATTAGTTAAATATTTTTAAATGCTATTGAGTTTTAGTTTGCCTTACAAAAAAACAAAATCTTACCTCCCAAACAAACCGATTTTGTTGGGACAGTCCAGATTCACTGACCATAAAAGGGGTGGGGCTTACATTGAAGTGGAAGGAGGCTTTATCAAAATTGGCGGGTCAGACACGGTTTGGGTGGATCGGAGGTAGGTCTTATTTTGTCCTGATTCACCTGTCTAAATGATGGGAGGGATTAAAATGATGTTGTCATCAAACCCATTGCCTTTTTTATGTATATGAGGTATTGCTACTGATATGGCTGGGGTCATGGCTGGACTAAGCTTGTGAGTGTTAGGAACTCCCAAGCCAGTACAGTGAAACTCGGGGACTACTCTGAAGGCCCGGTGTTCGCTGGAGCCCTTAGTGGTGGGGACAGACTTGGCTGCGGGCCGACCGAGGGTCGAGTAACGTATACTGACTTAAAGGAGAACCCAGAAGTGGAGTGATTGGCAGGCTGTAGTGAAGAGGGGATCCGAGGTCAAAGGTCACTAGCACAGGTACAAAATCCGGGGACAAGCAAAAAGGTCAGACACACAGGCAAAAGGAGCAAAATCCGGAATCCAGGCAAAAAGGTCAGGGTCAGAAGCGAAGTTTCAATGGTCCAGGAACAAGCAAAGGTCAAAACACGGGTAGTCAATCAAAGGTAATAATAACCAACAGAGAGAACAAGCAGACAGTAGAACTGAGGACAGAACGCTATAACCGGCAATGAGGCTTAGTCCTCATTGCCTTAAATAGTTCAAACAGCCAATCCGAGAAGAGCCCTCACAGGAGAAGCCTAATAGATAGAAGTGCTGGTGGCCAATCGTAATGCAGTGCTCAGCTGCATACTAATACCTGACTCCTCTACAAGCTGCCTCCTAGGCACCTGGACAGCCATGATTGGCTCTCACCTAACTAGCCCTGTGCGCATACGCGCGCCTATTAACCAGCTGGCCGGGCGCGGCAACAGGGAGTCTGTAGCGTCCTGGTTGTTGCCCAGGCAACCGGGACGTGGAAACCCGGAAGGGACGTCCCGGTTACCGTAGCAACGGCTGGGACGTCATTGAAGGATCCAGGAGAGTCGCGGCGGTGCCCGTGGCCGCCGCGATCTCTAACAGTGAGCGCAGAAAAACACACTATAAGCTTTCCTCTTACCCATAGTGCAGAATGTCTTCCACTTACCTGCTATTATGGCATTGAAATGTCTATTAACAATACACACATTGTAGAAAAATGTGAAAAGTTTTGGGAAGTGGAACAAAAGGTCCTCCCGCTTCTTTCCACTTGAACTTATGTGATCTGTGTTTGTCATGTTAGTGGTCAACATCTCTCCAAAGCACAGCTTGGCTAAACTGAACCAACCAAAGCTGGATTCTTTTTTTGCCACCCTAGTTCCTTGCTTTGTGCACCACCCTCTATTGATTGGTGTCCTGGCACCTACCCAAATAATAACTAAAAGAAATGTTAGATATACACTTATTAATGAACCCCCAAAATCTTATATTTTTCATAGGCGAAATGGCATCTCTGTCTCCTCCTGAGCCTGAATACCTTCCGAGTTTGGTAGGACAGTCCAGATTTACTGACCTCAAAGGAGATGGAGCCTATGTGAAAGTGGGTGGAATTTCATCACAAAGTGGACTTATTAAGAGAGGGTTTGTGTGGATCTGTGGTAGAGCTTATTTTGTTCTATTTGCACACATCTAAATGTTGGCAGATATGCAAGCTGAGGTCCTTCAGATGGCAGGCTTCTAGTCCTCCTTGGTCATTGTCCTGACTCTTTAGGGCATCTTGCTGTCGTCCCATGGACAGGGGCAGAAGCCAGATACTGTGCTTCATTTACTCTAAGAGTGTAGAGTAGCAGGCTTTGACCTTTCCTCTAGAGGCTACTCCTGCACCCTAAAAGTGAAAGTGCTAGACTACAATTACAGTTGTGTTGTTCTCAAGTAATCATACACCAGAATGAACAGTTATCACTCTATCTCAACTCAAAGTCACAAGTTTGCCTCAGTCGAACATACTGTGAGAAGCATATTCATATTCCAAGAAGCCTGTCAATCAATGACTTTCTCCACAATTACAATGTAACGGTTATTTAGCATATCAGCGGACCTACTTTTTTAATTTTTTTTACTTGCAATGGTTATAAAACCCCTTTTTGTAATTGTGCCAGGGAGATTGTGAGATTGAGTGGCCCATTCTTTAGGTTGCTCTGCAGCGTTTTGGTTTCAGTCCCATTTTTGGGACTCTTGTCTTTGTGCTAACTGTTGGATCTCAGAGTATATTCTGTTGCGCATGGACAAACATCAGTGGTGCCCATTGCTGTTTCTCTTTTTAGTGACACTGCTTTGGAACCCATAGCCGTTATTACTGGGAATAATCACTTCGTATTCAATATCTGAATGTCTGAAGAAACACTCTTTATGTCAGTGACATGGTGTCATTGCTCTGTTATGTAGGTCATTTCCTGGATAGATCTCTAGCTGTAATCTTCCTTTGACAGCTCTCTAGGCAGGTCAGTCCTGATCTGGTCCTTGTACGTTACTTATCCAGGTGATGCCATTTTTTGATCTCCGAGTGATTTCCACACAGGTAAAGGATAAGCCCACATTTGTGCATTTCTTATAAATCACTTAATGATCTGAGGGTTTTGATCATTCGTGACCAAATCAATTTTTATGTTTTGGAGATTTATAAATTTTACTGGTGATAAGTTCCCCTAACTTTAAGTCTGTCCAAACATATTTTATATTGTTTGTTTACAAGACAAAAAAGGCTGTCTTTTGGTTGCATATTGGACTAAATACATTTTTATGGGCTTTCTATACCAAGAAAGAATGCAAATATAATACTTTTGCCCACGATTCTTGGCAAAGCTACTTTTAGTCTAGTATTGGATATCAACTGCACTGGATATCTTAACTTGCTTTGGTTCACTCCTTGTACACCACTAATGATTCATATTTTGTTATTCATTGACACCACAAGGATGTGCTATTTGTCTAATTACATAGCGACACTCAAAAAGTAGAAAGAAGTTTAGTAGTTATCATCTAATGAATTATTTACTATATCTTAAAATATCAAGATCTCTTCCCGCCTAACAAGGATTAATACCAGTGAAATGATAAAAAACAATAGTAATGAGAAGTAGAAAGAAAATTAATTAAAAATATATTTTAAAATCAAGTATGTTTATTTTGTGTATCATGCGGGATCTATAATATTATTTCAACAATGTAATGTCCCGGAATACAGTTCATAGATTTATATGACATCTATTTAACACACTATCCTGAGATGTGTTACTTCACAGAGGGAGATTACACTCTTGTTTCTAAATGTTGTTTATTAGCAACAGGTTTCCATGGCAAAAAAGAGATTTCATTTTTGGAACAGAACAAGATAAATTAGAGGAGTGGGGCAATTAAGTGTCCTTGTTATGCAGAGCAGGTAGCTACTGGAAATATACCTGGAGTACTTATCAGAGGGAAGTGGGCAATACAAATAAATGTTGTAACTACAGACTGTGGCTCTGAGTTTAGCATCTGGATTCAGAAGAAGATGAAGCACTCATGATGTGCAGCCCACTGCGGCTCATGTCTGTTCCTGGATCATGATTTTGCTGTTACATGATTGACTTGCACAAGGCTCTGGACGTGTTGACTGCTGCTTCTTTCCTTAACTGCTGATAGGTAGTTTATTTACCTAACTGCTGAGTCTGTGTTAAATATAGTTCTCATGGGATGTCTGTCTAATAACAGAACATCCTCCCATCAATATACAGTGCACAATCCACATGTGCCAGCAGTAACAGAACAAATAGCTATGGATGGGGTGTAAATCAAGGTGCTACTCTAGTGATGGGGATGAACTTTGTGTTTGGGGGAGGGGGACTGGTTCAAACTTTTACTATGGAGCTATCATTTCTTCTAATGCCCCTGTCCCTTACTTATTAAGTCATCTGTTCATAAATCGGTTTTACTGTGTCACGTTTCATAGAAATGAAAAAATTACATTCCACATATTATTAAAGGATATATGTAGATTTATTATCAAGACTTAACATGCTTATCTTAATGTATGAAATAACTTTTTAGGAAAATACCTCTCAAGCAGTGATGATGAACCAAAGCAAGTCTTCATGTTAATCCATGCCTGGCACATATCTTACCTTTGAGTCAGTTTGTAAATTTCCCTCTCTTCTTCTTCTTTCAATTTCTCAACAAAGCTATCCAGTACAGGCATTTCAAACTTTATGTACTGGGCCACCTAGAAAAAGGATGAATAGCTTAGTTGGATGAAGCTAATGGTTAAAGCGATATATGTCACAGTGCAACCATAGCAGCTCCAACGCAGAGCTTAAGAACCAATGCTGTTTGTTAGGGAATGTGGGTAGTGTTACTTGCTCACTTTTGCTTCAAGTGGATCTCTCTGGAATAGAATTTGAAAATTTCCAACCTCCAATGCTTCTCTATGTGTGCAAGAGCACATGCATTCAAAAGTGCACACCCACTTTACCAGCCTAGTTCGTGGGTTGGTGGATGTTCTGGAAATATTTGTGCATGGTAGAAACATTTAAAAAGATTCCAACAAAGTCTACCTGCTACTACGTTCTTCATTAATTTCAACATCTCAGTTTTTCTCCCAAAATAATTTTCGGTTTTGCCCCATTTATGTCATAAATTAATCATTAGAGTCTAAAGACATTGGGACTAATTTTTAACATGCGTCACTTTTATATGCCAATGTTAATATTGTCGTGGTGGAAGTGTATCTTTATATGCACATTCCTGCAGAAGTGCTACTGGAAGGTGCAAAATGCGTCTCATTGTAAGGGGGAGACCTGATTGCGGGACTCAGGGCTGTAACAAGAGTGGTACAGCCTGTGCAAGCACCTAGGGCACAACATTGAGGGGGAACCAACAGCTGCTTGCAATTTGCACCAGTTTTCCAGGTAGCACTGAACCGATATATGGAATATAAATACTATAAAATATAATCAGTAGGGGTGTGCACCGGCCACTTTTAGTGTTTTGGGTTCTGATTAGCTTGAGGTTTTGGGTTCTGATTTGTTTTGCCAAAACACCCCACTCAAGGTTTTGGTTCTGATTTAGGGTTTTGGGTTCAGATTTTTTTTAAAAAAGCATAAAAAGTGCTAAAAAACAATTTTTTTTTTTTCTTCACTCCTACGCTATTATTAACCTCAATAACATTCAATAACAATCATTTCCACTAATTTCCAGTCTATTCTGAACACCTCACACCTCACAATATTGTTTTTAGGCCAAAAGGTTGCACCGAGGTAGCTGGATGTCTAAGCTAAGCGACACAAGTGGGCGGCACAAACACGTGGCCCATCTAGTAGTGGCACTGCAGTGGCAGACAGGATGGCAGTTTGAAAAACTAGGCCCCAAAGAGCACATAATGCCAAAAAAGAGGTGCAAGATGGAATTGTCCTTGGCACCTCCCATCCACCCTTATGTTGTTGAAATAGGACATGCGCACTTTAACAAACCAATCATTTCAGCCACAGGGCCTACAAAACTGTGGCTGAAATGATTGGTTTGTTTGGACCCCCACAAAACGAGCTGGCAAAGAAAAAAAAAGAGGTGCAAGATGGAATTGTCCTTGGGCCCTCCCACCCACCCTTATGTTGTTTAAATAGGACATGCACACTTTAACAAACCAATCATCGGCCTTGGCAGACGACGTTGATGGCATTTCATCGTCTATGTCATGACTAGTGGCAGCAGCTTCAGCATTAGGAGGAAGTGGTTCTTGATCTTTCCCTACTTTATCCTCCAAATTTTTGTACTCCATTATAGTTTAATCTCTGGTACTAATATTTCTGGACTGCAGGAACAGTGAACGTAGTTTAATCTCTGGTACTAATATTTTTGGACTGCAGGAACAGTGAACGTAGTTTAATCTCTGGTACTAATATTTCCTGGACTGCAGGAACAGTGAACGTAGTTTAATCTCTGGTACTAATATTTCTGGACTGCAGGAACAGTGAACATAGTTTAATCTCTGGATAATAATATTTCTGGACTGCAGGAACAGTGAACGTAGTTTAATCTCTGGTACTAATATTTCTGGACTGCAGGAACAGTGAACGTATTTATATATTGCAGTAGAATTTTTTTTTGAGTTTTTTTATAATTTTTTTATACATTTTTAATAACAATGGACTTAGCAGGACAAAGCACAGGACACAGCACCACTGGACTCAGCATCACAGAGCACTGGACAAAGCACCACTGGACTCAGCAGGACAGAGCACTGGACAAAGCACCACTGGACTCAGCAGGACAGAGCACAGGACACAGCACCACTGGACTCAGCAGGACAGAGCACTGGACAAAGCACCACTGGACTCCGCAGGACAGAGCACAGGACAAAGCACCACTGGACTCAGCAGGACAGAGCACAGGACAAAGCACCACTGGACTCAGCAGGACAGAGTAACAGGACACAGCAGCACTAAAAAAACCAACCTCCCTCTTCCCTGATCTTAGCCCGACTGAAGATGGCGGCAGCAAGCGGAGAATTTATAGAATCCGAGTCTCGCGAGATCCGACAGCGGGATTTGGAGTCAGAGCCTCGCTTTCAGTGTTTCTCCCCGCCGGAAATACCCGAACAGTGCTCGGATCGCCGTCGGATCCGCACTGTTCGGGTGGGCTCGGATTGCGATAATCCAAGCCCGCTCATCTCTAATAATCAGTAATTAAATATAATTATAAAATAATAAATCAGTATTATATTCAAAAAGCGGGTAATTATTAAACGTGGGTGCTATTAATTTAATGTCAGGGCTGTATGGGGGCATATTTATTATATTTTAATGCTGTTAATTTAATACTGAGGCTGATTGGGCATAAGGAGGACTGTTAATTAGACAGTAAAAAGCTACAGATTTAATGTCTGACTGGTTGTGGAGGAAGGGTGGTATAGTATTTACTTATTGCTTTGCTTTTCATAAGTGGGATAGTACCTATATCTTTTGAAACAGGACCCCAACATTCCAGAATCTGGCCATGCAGCAACTGTGCTAAGACACCAGCAGAAGCACCAGGTATTCAAAGATACAAGAACAGGTAGGACAGTGTAGCACAGGGTTGGAGAACGGGCTAGGCATGTTCCCACCGCAGGATGGCTTCACCTCCTCTGGTGTTGCACCAACGCTGAGAGAAAGCATCTAGTCCCATCAATATGTGGGGCACCGGAGTTCTCTCTTGCCCATGCCACTAGTTACGGCTCTGGCACTTCAGGAATAGCAGAGAATTCAAGTCCTTTTGCCCTCCCACAAAGCAGGGAACCAGGATAAGTGGTAATATGATCCTGTTGTTGTTTTATTTTATCTGGGACCTAATATTAAATATGGGTGGATTTTATGGTCTGAAGAAACTTAACTTTTCATGGTTGTCCCAGTTTTTTTATTGCAAAATTTTGGGAGTACCATTTTACGAAATAGGTATGTTAACCTATTACCCTCCAAGGTTACCCTATTACCACCATTTATACAGTTCACAAAAGACTACAATCCTCTGAGCCCTTGACCAACATTGCTGCGTGACTGGATTATATGGCCCACTAGGCACTCTAACTGCATTCTGGCTGGATCAATATGCAATGTGTGGAACTTGACCTCATGTATCAGGCTCCCATTGTCCTATAGATTGTATGCTTGCGAGCAGGGCCTTTATATATCTCTGTCTGTATGTATTACCCAGTAATGTTTATTACTGTGCTTACTCCCAATTGTAAAGAGTTGCAGAATTTGCTGGTGCTATATAAATAGATTTTGATGATAATGATGGCAACTGTGTCAAAGCATGGAAAAGAATAGAAGTTTCCAAACCAACCAGTAGATGGTATTGTGGAGTTGTGCTTTAGAGTGAGATTTACACTGCAAGGTAGTGTTTCTCACTATGATACATTTCTACATTAGGTATTATTTACTTGTTAACTTTATATATTGCTAAAAACAGAGCTTTTACAAAGAATGTTTTTAATCTTTCACATCAGTCCCTAATTCCTGTGTGGAGTTTACAGTCATAGGGGTAGTTTTGTCAAAGGAGAACATAGCCCTATTGATGTAAAAAATAGAGATGAGCGCACTCGGATTTATGAAAGCCGAGCCCACCCGAACGTTGCCGATCTGAGTCGGATCCGAGACAGATCCGGGTATTGGCGCCAAATTCAAATCTGAAACTGAGGCTCTGACTCATAATCCCGTTGTCGGATCTCGCGATACTCGGATCCTATAAATTCCCCGCTAGTCGCCGCCATCTTCACTCGGGCATTGATCAGGGTAGAGGGAGGGTGTGTTAGGTGGTCCTCTGTCCTGCTATATCTCGTGCTGTTCAGTTCAGTGCTGTGCTGTGCTGTGATGTGCTGTGCTCAGTCCAGTGGTGCTGTGTCCTGTGCTCTGTCCTGCTGAGTTCCGTAGTGCAGCTGGGTCCTCTGCTGTGTCCTGTTCAGTCCAGTGGTGCTGTGTCCTGTGCTCTGTGCTTCTAAGGGCATAGTTATTTCCCCATTATTCCCAAGTTTTTAAAAAATAAAAAAAAAGTTATAAAAAAAATAAAAATAAATTTTTTTTTTAAAAAAATAATTATAACCAAATTTGCAAAACCAATCCTGCAGTATAAGCCCATTGGTACTGCAATATTACCAAGTTCACACATTCAGCAGTAAAAGTCCAGTGGTACTGCAATATTACAAAGTTCACACATTCTGCAGTATCAGTCCAGTGGTGCTGTGTCCTGTGCTCTGTCCTGCTGAGTTCAGTAGTGCTGCTGGGTCCTGTGCTGTGTCCTGTTCAGTCCAGTGGTGCTGTGTCCTGTGCTCTGTGCTTCTAAGGGCATAGTTATTTCCCTATTATTCCCAAGTTTTTAAAAAATAAAAAAAAAGTTATAAAAAAAATTAAAATAAAAAATTAAAAAAAAAAAGTAATTATAACCAAATTTGCAAAACCAATCCAGCAGTATAAGTCCATTGGTACTGCAATATTACCAAGTTCACACATTCTGCAGTATCTTGTGCTACATATAATGGAGACCAAAAATTTGGAGGATAAAGTAGGGAAAGATCAAGACCCACTTCCTCCAAATGCTGAAGCTGCTGCCACTAGTCATGACATAGACGATGAAATGCCATCAACGTCGTCTTCCAAGCCCGATGCCCAGTCTCGTAGTACCGGGCATGCAAAATCCAAAAAGCCCAAGTTAAGAAAAAGTAGCAAAAAGAGAAACTTAAAATCATCTGAGGAGAAACGTAAAGTTGCCAATATGCCATTTACGACACGGAGTGGCAAGGAACGGCTTAGGCCCTGGCCTGTGCTCATGACTAGTGGTTCAGCTTCACCCACGGATCTTATCCCTCCTCCTCCTCCCCCCCCTACAAAAAATTGAAGAGAGTTATGCTGTCAGCAACAAAACAGCAAACAACTCTGCCTTCTAAAGAGAAATTATCACAAATCCTCAAGGCGAGTCCAAGGGTGTTGGTGGTTGTCAAGCCTGACCTTCCCATCACTGTACGGGAAGAGGTGGCTCGGGAGGAGCCTATTGATGATGTAGCTGGCGCTGTGGAGGAACTTGATGATGAGGATGGTGATGTGGTTATTGTAAATGAGGCACCAGGGGGGGAAACAGCTGATGTCCATGGGATGAAAAAGCCCATCGTCATGCCCGGTCAGAAGACCAAAAAATGCACCTCTTCGGTCTGGAGTTATT
Source organism: Mixophyes fleayi (assembly GCF_038048845.1). Taxonomy (NCBI): domain Eukaryota; kingdom Metazoa; phylum Chordata; class Amphibia; order Anura; family Limnodynastidae; genus Mixophyes; species Mixophyes fleayi. Next base: position 117,383,189 of record NC_134407.1, on the reverse strand, counting down.
TTTATCCAAATCCAGACAACCAATGTATGGCCATATGTAGCTTATGTAAAGCTCAAATAAGCAGGGGTAAGGATCTTGCCCACTTAGGAACATCCTCCCTTATACGTCACCTGAATAACCTTCATAGTTCAGTGGTTAGTTCAGGAACTGGGGCTAGGACCCTCATCGGTACAGGGACACCTAAATCCCGTGGTCCAGTTGGATACACACCAGCAACACCCTCCTCGTCAACTTCCTCCACAATCTCCATCAGATTCAGTCCTGCAGCCCAAGTCAGCAGCCAGACTGAGTCCTCCTCAATACGGGATTCATCCGAGGAAGCCTGCAGCGGTACGCCTACTACTGCCACTGCTGCTGTTGCTGCTGGTAGTCGGTCATCTTCCCAGAGGGGAAGTCGTAAGACCGCTAAGTCTTTCACAAAACAATTGACCGTCCAACAGTCGTTTGCCATGACCACAAAATACGATAGTAGTCACCCTATTGCAAAGCGTATAACTGCGGCTGTAACTGCAATGTTGGTGTTAGACGTGCGCCCGGTGTCCGCCATCAGTGGAGTGGGATTTAGAGGGTTGATGGAGGTATTGTGTCCCCGGTACCAAATCCCGTCGAGATTCCACTTCACTAGGCAGGCGATACCAAAAATGTACAGAGAAGTGCGATCAAGTGTCCTCAGTGCTCTAAAAAATGCGGTTGTACCCACTGTCCACTTAACCACAGACATGTGGACAAGTGGTTCTGGGCAAACGAAGGACTATATGACTGTGACAGCCCACTGGGTAGATGCATCCCCTTCCGCAGCAACAGCAACAGCTGCATCAGTAGCAGCATCTACAAAATGGCTGCTCGTGCAAAGGCAGGCAACATTGTGTATTACAGACTTTAATAAGAGGCACAACGCTGACAACATATTAAAGAGGGAAATTATCTCCCAGTGGCTTACCCCACTTAGACTCTCATGGGGATTTGTGGTGTCAGACAATGCCAGTAACATTGTGCGGGCATTAAATATGGGCAATTTCCAGCACGTCCCATGTTTTGCCCACACCATTAATTTGGTGGTGCAGCATTACCTCAAGAGTGACAGGGGTGTGCAGGAGATGCTTGCGGTGGTGCGCAAAATTGCTGGACACTTTCGGCATTCAGCCAGTGCCTACCGCAGACTAGAGGCACATCAAAAAAGCATGAACCTGCCCTACCATCACCTCAAACAAGAGGTTGTGACGTGCTGGAACTCCACCCTCTATATGCTGCAGAGGATGGAGGAGCAGCAAAAGGCCATTCAGGCCTACACAGCCACCTACGACATAGGCAAAGGAGTGGGGATGCGCCTCAGTCAAGCGCAGTGGAGACTGATTTCCGTGTTGTGCAAGGTTATGCAGCCATTTGAACTTGCCACACGAGAAGTCAGTTCCGAGACTGCCAGCTTGAGTCAGGTCATTCCCCTGATCAGGCTGTTGCAGAAGCAGCTGGAGAAAGTGAGGGAGGAGCTGGTAAGCCATTGCGATTACACCAAGCATGTAGCTCTTGTGGATGTAGCCCTTCGTACGCTTTGCCAGGATCCGAGGGTGGTCACTCTTTTAAAGTCAGAGGAATACTATCTGGCCACCATGCTCGATCCTCGGTTTAAAGCGTATGCTGTGTCTCTGTTTCCGGCGGACACAAGTCTACAGCGGTGCAAAGACCTGCTGGTCAGGAGATTGTCCTCTGAAGAGGACCGTGACATGCCAACAGCTCCACCCTCATTTTCTTCCACATCTATGGCTGCGAGGAAAAAGCTCAGTTTTCCCAAAAGAGGCGCTGGCGGGGATGCTGATAACATATGGTCCGGATTGAAGGACCTGCCAACCATTGCAGACATGTCTACTCTCGCTGCATTGGATGCTGTCACAATAGAAAAAATTGTGGATGATTACTTTGCTGACACCATCCAAGTAGACATGTCAGACAGTCCATATTGTTACTGGCAGGAAAAAAAAGGCAGTTTGGAAGCCCCTGTACAAACTGGCTCTATTTTACCTGAGTTGTCCCCCCTCCAGTGTGTACTCGGAAAGAGTTTTTAGTGCAGCGGGGAACCTGGTCAGTGAGCGGCGAAGGAGGTTGCTTCCTCATAACGTTGAAAAAATGATGTTTATAAAAATGAATAATCAATTCCTCAATGAAGTACAGCACTGCCCTCCAGATAGTACAGAGGGACCTGTGGTTGTGGAGTCCAGCGAGGACGAATTGATAATGTGTGATGAGGAGGAAGTACACACTGTAGCGGGAGAGGAATCAGAGGTTGAGGATGAGGACGACATCTTGCCTCAGTAGAGCCTGTTTAGTCTGTACAGGGAGAGATGAATAGCTTTTTTGGTGTGGGGGCCCAAACAAACCAATCATTCAGCCAAAGTTGTTTGGTAGGCCCTGTCGCTGAAATGATTGGTTTGTTAAAGTGTGCATGTCCTATTTCAACAACATAAGGGTGGGTGTGAGGGCCCAAGGACAATTCCATCTTGGAACTTTTTTTTTTGCATTATATGACCAATCAACAGTCGTTTGCCATGTTCAAAAAGTAAAACCAAATTTAAACAAATTCAAGAAATTAAACCAAAAGTAAAATGCCCTGTCATAATTTAAAACAAGAGGTATTGACGTGCTCTAAAACTACTGTATTGTTGTTTATATTTTATAAACACTACACTTGAAAGCTTGAGTCTTTCAATGAAAAAGTAACTGTCCATTGCACGAATATTTGCAACAGGGACAATTTTAGGGTTAAGAAAGTCAACTAATAACACTTCGACGCTGTCTGTCTTTATAAACACTACACTTGGAAGTTGGAGGAGGTATTGTGGCCCCGGCACCAAATTTACTACCGGGGCCACTCCACTGTGCAGTCCATATTTAGGTGTATCAGATATTAAACAACGGTGACAGTTGATGCCCAATTTTTTAATTATATTGTTGGCGCTGTAAAAAATTGTGTTCCGGGCACACCACACTACGCAGTCCATACCCTTTTTTGGTGGAATTCTGACCCGTGGAGGGTTTTTTAATTATATTGTGGCCTCGGTACCAAATTGTGTACCGGGGCCACCACACTACGCAGTCAAGATAGATAGATGCGTATCATAGATAAAGTACATTCAGTGTTGTGGGGCAAATTGAAAAATATTCAAAATGCACTGACATTATCAAAAATAAGAGGTTTTCACACGCTGAAACTCCAACATGTATATGATGGAGAGGATGGAGGAGCAGCCGTATGTGCAGTGTAATGCAGACCTGTTGAAGGTTTTTTCATATATTTTATTGTGGTGCCCAGTGCCCACTACTCTACGCAGTCCAGATACTACTTTTGGGTGTAATTCAGACCTGTTGAAGGTTTTCTATATATTTTTTATAGCAGTGCCCAGTGCCCACTACTCTACGCAGTCCAGATACTATTTTTGGGTGTAATGCAGACCTGTTGAAGGTTTTCTATATATTATATTGTGGTGGCCAGTGCCCACTACTCTACGCAGTCCAGATACTTTTTTTGGGTGTAATTCTGACCTGTTGAAGGTTTTCTATATATTATATTGTGGTGGCCAGTGGCCAGTCCTCTACACAGTCCAAATACTATTTTTGGGTGTAATTCAGACCTGTTGAAGGTTTTCTATATATTTTTTATTGTGGTGCCCAGTGCCCACTACTCTACGCAGTCCAGATACTATTTTTGGGTGTAATTCAGACCTGTTGAAGGTTTTCTATATATTTTTTATTGTGGTGCCCAGTGCCCACTACTCAACGCAGTCCAGATACTATTTTTGGGTGTAATGCAGACCTGTTGAAGGTTTTCTATATATTATATTGTGGTGGCCAGTGGCCAGTCCTCTACGCAGTCCAGATACTATTTTTGGGTGTAATGCAGACCTGTTGAAGGTTTTCTATATATTATATTGTGGTGGCCAGTGGCCAGTCCTCTATGCAGTCCAGATACTATTTTTGGGTGTAATGCAGACCTGTTGAAGGTTTTCTATATATTATATTGTGGTGGCCAGTGGCCAGTCCTCTACGCAGTCCAGATACTATTTTTGGGTGTAATGCAGACCTGTTGAAGGTTTTCTATATATTATATTGTGGTGGCCAGTGGCCAGTCCTCTACGCAGTCCAGATACTATTTTTGGGTGTAATGCAGACCTGTTGAAGGTTTTCTATATATTATATTGTGGTGGCCAGTGGCCAGTCCTCTACGCAGTCCAGATACTATTTTTGGGTGTAATTCAGACCTGTTGAAGGTTTTCTATATATTATATTGTGGTGGCCAGTGGCCAGTCCTCTACGCAATCCAGATACTATTTTTGGGTGTAATTCAGACCAGTTGATGGGTTTTTAATTGTATTGTGGGGAACACTCCTCTACGCAGTCCAGAAAGATACCTCGTTGCAACGTTTTGTACTAAAAAAAAAAAATTATTGTGAGGTGTTAGGTGTTCAGAATAGCCTTTAAATTAGTGGAAATTATTGTTATTGAATGTTATTGAGGTTAATAATAGCGTAGGAGTGAAAATAAGCCCAAAAAGTTGATTTTTACACTTTTTAGTTTTTTTCAAAAAAAATCCGAATCCAAAACCTTAAATCCGAACCAAAACGTTTCGGCAGGTGTTTTGCAAAACAAATCCGAACCCAAAACATCGAGAAAATCCGGATCCAAAACACAAAACACGAGACCTCAAAAGTCGCCGGTGCACATCCCTAGTAAAAAATGTGAGTTTTCAGCAGCGATAGGCCTCTTTTTTGCTTCACCCAATAGATGAAAAGGTTAACACCGATGATAACACTGCTATATGTAATAATGCCCACCGGCTGTAAGATTTTATGGCTTTCCTGGTCAAATCAGAAGAGCAAAGCAGTAGCCGAGGGAAGAGATAAAATAAGATCCAAACCTCCCCCATCCAAGTTTTGTTATTACCCCTGGGTACAACTTCCTTGAATGAGTATCTGGGCTTCAGTGCCAAATTTCTATCATTCTGTAATCAGCTTGGCTGTATGGTAGCATAGAGCAGCAAATGGGTGAAGCACATCTCAAAATGTGGTATCATGTAAAGAACAGTATATATTTACATTAAGCCACCTAGAAAAGTTAGTAATATAAAGCACTACATAATGGTATAAAGCATGAAGGCAAAAACTTTGACTAGAAGCAAACAGAGAAATAATGCACAAAGACATCATCAGCCACAAATAAGTGAAAAGACATGTGTGGAAATTCAGCATTTGTGTCAGAGTGATACACGTTAGGAAAACATTCAGAGAATCACACAGATTTCTTATCAGCATGCAGTGTCCTCCAAAATTCTCGGTAACACAATCTCAAATGGCGTGACAATGCAGATGTCAGTTTCTTTTGAAGTTTTTGTGTTTTTGTTCTTAATAATATATAGTGTGAAAAATATACTTATCGTATAAAATAGCATATGTACAGTGTTATTCACAACACTAATTGCAGTGTTTTTCAACTCTGGTCTTTATGCTATGCGAACAGTCCAGGATGCTTATAAATTAAGAGAAGCATGCTCAAACTGTGTTCAAACATGGATATCCTGAAAATGTATATACATAGTGTATGACTTGTAGTCCCATATGATTATAGTTTACAAATACTAGTTTACAACAAAAAGAGGGGAGATAGGTCCGCACCAGGAAAGGACTCGCCTCAGATATTCTATACAGCCATATATTGCTGTTTTATATTATAACTTAGGGGGTGCTCTTCCAACTTAACAGAAACATATTTTTTCAGAAAACAGAGTTGAAACAGAAGGCACCCCAGTCCAGAAGAGAGAAATATTAAAATCCACTTTGATTAGTAATTTGAAGTAAGAATATATATTCATATTTCAACTTTCACCTGGTCTTCTTATGGCAAAATATTTTAAAATATAGATAAAGAAAGTGAAAATAGATAAAGAAATGTGCTCTATTAAAAGATATTTTACTAAACCCTTGGGTGCGGCTGCATACTAAGATCTGACAGGTTGAATTCTCATAGATTCTCATAGATTCTATAGTGAAAATATTATTATTGTTTATATTGATTTTTATCGGCCCCACCCAAACATGGGCTCTGTAGTGAAATAGATTAATACCTTTGTCTAGTGATGTCATTGGTTAACAAAGTTGAGTATTCACAACCTTCATTCATTAAAACTATGTTGTTCATAAACTGTGCTGAAATAATATTTACTAGTTCTCTGGTTATTCCTCACTCCTCTTAGGCTAGGATAAACACTGGTCCAATGATTGCACGAAAAACCTCCAATCGGCCAGCATCCGACCGTTTGGTCAGATATCGTGTGAGTGTTTATAGTGACACGATGATCTAAAGTTGTCTCAAAGTGCCGATCATCATTTCATTTGGTTGTTTAATATTTTCCGACCAATCACTGACCGATCATGTAGTGTGTATGCACTCATGCTCGAGATCTCCATAGAGTTTAGAGTCATGTATGAATGAATATTGTGCAGTTATTCTCTGAAGACTAGAGGACCAGATGAAGGAATAGATGAACAGCACAGATCTGAAAGTAAATTTTGTCAGTGTGTACACATGAATTGCCAGACTGATCGGACCTTCAGTCGTAGGTTCAATTGTTTGAGATAACAAGTCGGTCGGAAAATTCTTCAGTGTGTACCTAGCCATAGTTACTGCAGACAGAGATTACCTCACTCACAATACACCCATTGCTGTTTCTAGTAAGTATAATCTTCACCTCAGCACCGAGCCTCATCCAAATTAACAAGCAGTTTGTGAAATCTGAAAACTTTTAAATATTGCGCCGCTCACAAGTTTTGTTTCTCTCAATGAGTAAAATAACCCTCCCACACAAACACATTAAGCAAAAAAATAAAGCCCAAACCAAAGAAATATAGCAAAATATAATTTTAAAATTGAAATAAAAATACTATTTTACTTGATTGAGTGGATGATCTATTAAATCCCACAAAGTACGGCAGCTCCCGCAAGTTAAAAAATGGAAATATGCAAAGAAAATTTGCTGTCTTACATCATGTGAGACCTCCTCTCCAAGATCAGTCTCCATTAGGAATAACCTGGCAATCCTCTCACAGGGGCTATGCAGTATCCTGCAGATAAGTGGAAACTCAGACTCCCCTAACCTGGTTCTTTCTAAAATCATAAAAAAAAAAAGACAGGGAGTCATGTCAGTTAACCCAGCAATCCCACATAGTTTTTTTATCTTTAAATAGCAAGTACCTTTTAAGAATGCATCTCATAGTCATTATGATAAATGTCCTCCTACAAATCTTATCTCAAAATTACTTTGAAGGGAAGATCTGTATGGCTGCCAGTCACACACACTGTTTTTAGCATGCCATGTTAAGGCAGAGGTGGAAGAAGGGGGGATTTACAGTGCACAGTACAGACAGATCTCAGAGGGGCATCCCAAAGACTCTCTGCTCACTACATAATGTGACTGTGGTTGCCATAGTAGTCACAACACTGAAAACTCTGCAGAATTATAAATCATTAATAGCAAACCCTCTCAACACAACTGCTAAGGTTACTTGCTTTGGCAGTGTGTTGTCGGTGGACATAGAGAGCCCCTCAATGTCTGCCTCAATCGGCTTGCTACTGCCATCTTTTTTCATACATGCAGATTGTTCACTGATGTCATGGTGGAGGTCCAAGTAAAAATGAAAATAAAGAAGAGGAGTTGTTTAGGAATGTGACCAGTAAGCACAAAGGGGGACGGACTTTAACATATATTAAAAAGATCATAAGGTACACACAGTCTCAGGATGTAAGCTTAGCATATGCGTGTCACAGACCAGACATGGTCACCACTTCAGTGCACTTACAACTATTAACCCAATTTCCCTCCTGCCATAAGTCGACAGAAACCCTTAATTTATATAGTTATCCCTAAAGTACTCAATGGTGTTAGTCTTATCAATTAGCAAGAAGGTGTGACTTAGTGGCATCTATAGGCCATATATATGCAGGGACTGCATACAGATTCAAATAACACATTTCGTAAGGATCTATGTTTGTATATCATAAATATAAGACTTCAAAACACTCTAATTCATATTTCATGTTTTGAGAGATCTATGTGCCTAAACTCGGTGACAGGAGCTACTAGAGGTGTCCCATCTATAGATTGCATGGCAACCGACAACATACTGGCAGAAGCAGTGAGCTGATAAGGTGAGGGGTGAGCAGCATCAGGCCCATACAAAACGTAGGGGAAACCTGCCATATGCTATGAACTCTGGATCCCAGGTAATGTTTCATGTAACTGGGTTGTTATTACACATGCAAAATCACCCCCTGCCCCCTATTTTAAAAAAAATCTTCCTTACTTTTTCCTTTTGCCTGCTACTTGTTATTTTGTTACTTGTTATTTTGGTGACTACATATTTTGTAGGAAAAAAATCACTATAAAGTATAAATTTAAGACTAATATTTAAACTAACTTACCTCCTGTCTCATGAAGCAGATATAGTCCAAACTCTGAAGGGCTGTTTTCAACCTTTATAAAAATAATAAATAAAACACTTTAAATTATGGACAAACACATATTTACAGCTGAGATTAGCTCCAATAATTTAGGGCTGATTTTCTATTACTGCATATCGCAGCGAGGGAAAACCACCTATGGCTTTAATTTAGCAATAAAAATGCAAAACTCAGTGTGATGAAACCCGTTGAATATGTACTTTTTATACCCATGCATCCCTAGAGTGCCCTGCTCCAGTACACATTATTGCTTGTTATTCACATACATTCTATATGTGTGTTTTCTCATTCCCCATAGCATGTCTCTGCTCACCCCAATCTGTGTTTCAATATCAGCCTTCACATTGGAAATATATCCGATTGTGTTGTGTTATCTGTTACACTGTGGGTGAGGCATTCAGGTTAACCTTAGTGCTTCCTATTGTTTAATTATGCTGGTTACACACTACAGGTTTTTCGTCCAATAATCGCCTCAACCAGCCAACATACGACCACTCGTTCAAAAGTTACACACTACAGGTTTTTCGTCCAATAATCGCCTCAACCAGCCAACATACGACCACTCGTTCAAAAGTCGGGGCAATGTGTATAGTCACACGACGGTCGAAAGTCTTCCCAAATGGTCGATTGTCGCCTTGCTTAGTTGGTCATACCGTTCAATATTTTCGTTTCAATAACCTCTCCATCGTGTAGTGTGTATAAATTTACAATCGATCCACGATAATCCTTCGATACTTCCTCGAACTGGGGCTCCGTTGTGTATGTAAATTTCAGATGCTTGTACCTGTCCTACGTGGTGCGGTGTCCGCATATCATTGACTTGTTAATTAGATGATTGTAACGGAATAGCAATAGCAGTAGTCTATTGCATTGATGCATCTAGCATATGGTAGCCAGTTTAATAAAGTGTATGAATAAAGAGACAGTGTTGTCTTCTGTTTTTATGCATTTTTGGGTTTTAACTATAGTGAACACTTTGCCCCTTTATGCTAATGTCTTTGGTATATTGTTACATGACCCGCAAATGTTGCTTCAGTGTGTCCAAAGTGAAAATCATTGTTCACAACAACATGGCTGTAAAAAGTCGCTACCAGGACGGTCGCTCTTTCCTTTATCATCTAAAACGAGGCTAGTGTGTATTCAGTGTATAGACCGAGCGATCGGACCATTAATCGGATGTTAAATCGATCGGCATAAAAAGTTGGTGGAAAATTAGGCAGTGTGTACAATAGCTTTAGTCTATGTATATTTTATATTTATAGAAACAATACATTGACAATTAGATTATCAGGTCATGTAACCCAGACTATTGTTTAACAAGGTCTATCTTTGTTTACCTAAATCCTAGGAGATCTAGCTAGGAGTGGTGTCCCCCGCTTCTATTTCAAATCTAGTCAGGTAAGGCTGGGTACACACTACAGGGTTTTCAGACGGCTATCGGGCCAATCACACAATAAATGACCATTCGGCCCGATATCGCATTAGTGTGTATGCTCCAACAATGAACGATTATGATTCCAAAGCACATTGTATTGTTTGATTTGAATTTTAAACCAGACTAAAAATCATGTTCAATTATGGAACAATGTCTTTCCAATTCTGCAGTGTGTATGCACTCACAACCGGCAGTCCATAGATCTGTTTGGAGTGTGCAGAGTCATGATCTTTTCAGCTGATGGTTAAGACAGATGAAGAGCACAGATCTAAAAATAAATCTTGTAAAAATCAGGGCTTTTTTTAAAAAAAAGATATATATATATTTTTCAAAAGAATTCACAATTAAAAAATTCTTGAAATAAAAAGATTTGATGTTCTACTGAGGATTTTCTTATGCGGAAGGATTGCGCAGGTATTTATACCGCCTCCATCCTGGTTAAACAGATTTCACCAGGATTTATATGTGGAAGCTTATAACGGCAAAACCGAGTGAATCTTACTGCCGACGAGGGCTACCACTAGCCATAGCTAAAACACCTGTTGGTAGCTTCTGCTCTCCTTCATGTAACATACATGCAAATCGATATGGCTTCTCTCATTATTTCGCATTAGTTATCTACTATGGTTATTTTCACTGTTCGAGTAAAGTACTAACCTATTATATAGATGCCTCGTCACAGAAGACTGTATTTTTCCAAACAGTACATAGTAACACAGTAAAATAGTTGATGAGGTTGAAAAAAGTCACCAGTACATCAAGTTCAACATAATTTTGGATTTCCTGCGATCCATCTCTTATATTTGAAATTCATCCAGATGAGGCAATCTGTTTCAATCGGGAAAAATCCCTCCTGACCAAATATTGCAGTCCTATTTCTCCCTGGTCCACTACTATCCTTCATTTTAATTAACGGTCGTAACCCTGGATACCCTTTTTGTGCTAATTTTTTTTTAGAACCCTTTCTTAAACATATTAATTGAATTTGTCATCACAACCTTCCCTGGCAGTGAATTCCATATCTTGACTGCCCTTACTGTAGAGAACCCCTTCCTTTACTGGTTGTGAAACTTCCTCTCCTCTAACCTTAGGGGGTGACCTGTACTGCGTACAGTCCTTGGGGTCAAAAGTTCCCATGAAAGTTCTCTGTATTGACCTTTACTGTATTTGTACATGGTAATAATTTCCCCTCTTAAATTCTTTTTTTCTAACATAAACATGCCTAGACTGGCTAACCTTTTCTCATAACTTAATGACTCCATACCCTTTATAAATTTTGTCACCCTTTTCTGAACCCTTTCTAATTCCAATGTCTTTTTTATAGAGTGGTGCCCGAACTGTACTCAATATTCAAGATGTGGTCTTACCAACGATATATATATATATATATATATATATATATATATATATATATATAGTGGCAAAATTAGACTGTGTTCCGTTTCATCCATTCCCCTTTTTATGCATGCCAATGTTTTATTGGCCCTTGCAGCTGCTGCTTGACATTGAGCACTATTGCTTAGTCTATGCCAGGCGTTGCCCCCGCAGTACTGCTGCTGCTAAAGACGGATGCCCGACTCCTTCTGGCCGCAAGCGTTCTGTTGTCTAGCAACCGAACTTAGTGTGCCCAGCCTTCTACATGCATACGCTAGGTGTTCCCCGTTGCCTAGCAGCAATGACGCTTCCTGTCTGAATCGGTGGGCTGTTTGCTTCGCATCTGCCTATCTAGAGCAGGCTTTCTCACGCTCCAATGAGGAGCGCCCTGCCTCTATTTATACCTCCCTCTGACACCACTAGGGTGCCAGAGTATTAGGCTCACACCTGATCTCCAGTGTTGTTCCAGTATCTTGTTCCTAGTATCCTGCTGACTCGGCTTGTTTCTGACTTCTCTCTGGATTCTAATTTGGCATTGACTCAGCTCTTCTGGTACTACTCGGCTTCCCTGACTACTCTTTGGCTGCTGACTCGGTACTGCATCGTCCTTCTGGTTTTGACCTCGGCCTGTCTGACTATCCACTGTTCACTATCTCACTGGTGACTGTCATGAAGAACCGCGACCTGTACACCATTTTCAGCCAGTTCTATACCTCCTTGCGGGGGTCCCTGGTGAATAACAAGGGTGCGTCAGACTCCGTGCCTCCCTGCTCAGTCGCGTAAAAACACCATCAGATAGCCTCCAACACACTTCCGTTGTGACAGTCTACTGTCTACAAACACTCCCAAATCCTTTTCCATTATAGAGTCCACTAAATGTATCCCATTTAATTTATAGATTCTGTGCTTGTTTTTGATTCCTAAGTGCATAACCTTACACTTATCTATGTTAAACTTCATCTTCCATTTGGCCGACCAATCCTCCAGTTTATTCAAGTCCCTTTGCAGAGAAACTACATTTTGCTTTAATTTTATTAACTTACAAAGATATGTGTCATCTGCAAAAATAGAAACTTTGTTCTCTAAATCATCACCAAGGACATTAATAAATATATTAAAAAGGAGTGGACCCAGCACAGAACCTAGATGTACACCACTTAAAACTTTTGACCAATTAGAAAATGTTCCATTTATCACAACTCTCTGTTCCCTATTATACAAACTATTTTCCACCCAAGTACAAATGTTGTTTCCTAGACCCAGTTCCCTTATTTTGTAAACCAATCTCTTGTGTGGCACTGTATCAAAGGCCTTTGCAAAATCTAAGTAGACCACATCTACTGTACTACCATGGTCTAAGTTCCCATCAACTTCCTCCTAGAAACTAATTAGATTAGTTTGACATGACGTATCCCTCACAAATCCATGCTGATTCCCTCTAATACTCATACTGCGCACCAAGTAATCCTAAAAACTATCCCTTAATATACCTTCCAGTAGTTTCCGCCCTATTAATATCAGGCTTACAGGTCTCTAAATAAATTTTGATCTTATTCCCTTTTTAAACAACGGCACCACATCTGCTATTCGCCGATCCCTAGGTACTGAGCCATATGAAATTGAATATATGAAAATTAAGAATACAAGTCTAGCTATTTCTGAGTTTAGCTCCATAAGAACCCTTGGGTGTATGCCATCTGGACCTGGAGCTTTATTTATCTTAATTTTATTTAGTCGCCTTTGGACTTCTTCCTTTGTCAGCCAAGTATTAATTAATGGTGTGGTTGCATTTCCATTTTTATGTATTATTCCTACCATCTGTTCCTCTCTAGTAAATACTGAAGAAAAGAAAGTGTTTAATACCTCTGCTTTTTCCTTATTATCATTAATCAAACCACCCATCTCACTTCTTATGGGTCCTATATTGTCTTTTGTAATCTTTTTGCCATTTGTATACTTTATAGCATGTCCCTATCAGCAACTTCTCTGAACTTTTTCCTCCACTGGATATTTCCACCCACAATATTATCACCAATACTCTCATAAATAACTTCCTGTATACTTGGCTTTAACACTGGCTTAATATAAAGACATATTCCTCCTCCCTCTATGTACTTTATCTCTGCTGAAGAGAGTATAGTCCTTCAAACCGACTGCCCAGTAATGTGTATCATCCCACCATGTCTCAGTAATTTCTATAATATCATATTGCTCGTTCATTGCTACTTGTTCTAACTCCCCCATTATACCCGTCAGGCTTCTTGCAATTGCAAGTATACACTGCATCCCTTTGGTATTCCTTTTTACTTTGATATTACTGTTTTTCATATTGACTTTTATAATTGTCTTATTTGCCCAATGAACGCATAAGGGATTTTATTTTGTTTACTTGCTTCACCCTCATAAGCAACATGCTATAAAAATGGGTTAGAGCATTCTGCTAATTCGTGTGTTTCTGTATAAACACACATTTTCTGTAGGTAGTAATTAGTGGCTTATTTAGACCTTTTTTCTTTGGGTCGCTATTTAACACCTTGAGAGATAAACAGAAGCTTTCTTTGTTATACTCTAAGACACACTTTCTACACCAGGCGCAAGTTTAGTTAAAGTATAAACAGTTAAATGGTAATAAGGGCTTTGAGATTGATGGGCCAGATGGTTAAACACCTGAATATATTCTCTAAACCTCTAAATGACAGGATGAGAACGTCAACCCTAAACTCATTGCAATATCTACACTATGGCTATAAAAAACTCTAATTGTTAACTATATTGGGAATAGGTTTGTAGTTTGCATGCAGCAAATGAGAATCCTGTAAAAACTGGTGCTGACTTACATATTAAAGACTGGTAAGCCTCCTATTTGCCTAATATTTTATATTACCCATTTTATACTACCCACAAGCAATTAAGTGAAAAAGGACATTGACACAACAAGGATAGGAGATTGCAGAACAAATATTCACGGGATGCAACCTCACATAGCGTTAACCTAAAAGTTGGTCCAGTGCAATCATACACAAAGAATACTTTTTAAATTTCAAGGGGAGATGGAATAATAGTCCGAAAGGGAGATGCTTGACCGCAACTTAATCAAGTTTGAAGAGAGGGGAGAGTAGAGTGGCTCTGGGACTTAACCACCTATTAGCAATGCATATTACAGTATGAAACAAGACTTTATCGAGAAATGTGTGAGTAAGGCTAAGTTTAGAATGGATATATTAAATAAATAGAAGTTAGGGTCAAATATCCATGTCATCATTTAGAATCAACTCCCAGAATTTTTAAACTTTAGGACAGATTGGCAATAAATGATACAATAATGCAGGAGTGGAATAACATTTAGGGCACCGGTCATGTTGAATTGTGCCATGAGTTTCCCATAGGTATGACACACGATTTTGAGGGCCTTGAGTGCCTTCTTCCAGTCCCTGTCATCCAGAAGGTTCACATCACTCTCCCCTTTCATCGACAACTTGGGCCATTTTCCAACAGTTTTTAACCTTTAACCTTGAATATGTTCCCATTTGGTGATTGCAACCTCAGCTTACCCTGAATTTCCTCAGCAGCAGGCTTAAAACTTGGGATGTGTTCATTGTACTGGTGACACGAACATTTGTCACAGAACCGTATGCTGGCGTAAACACAGAAGTCTGAAAAAACACAAATCAGTATAATAGGTCAGCAGCATAGAGGAAATCTGTGTTGTGACCTTGTAATATCCCACACATACAAAAGGACACGTGCACTTAATGCCTTTTTATACACATTAGACAGGCAACTCTAATACCCTACATGTACATAAACTGTAGTCCATGAAAAAAATGGGGCAGAAGTTTACAACAGTTTTGCACCACAATCACAATATGAAGAAAGAGAAGCTTTAACAAGAGCATTAAGTTGGTATATGAGCTATACACAAATAAGCCAAAACATTAAAACCACCTGCTAATATTATGTAGAAACCCTTGTGCTGCCAACACAGCTCTGTCCTGTCGAGGCATGGACTCCAAAAGACCTCTGAAGGTGTCCTGTGATATCTAGCACCAAGATGTTAGCAGCAGATCTTTTACATCCTGTAAGTTGCGAAGTGTAGCCTCCATGGCTCTGACTTGTTTTCCCAGCACATCCCACAGATGCTCGATTGGATTGAGATTAGGGGAATTTGGAAGCCAAACCAACACCTTGAACTCTTTGTCATGTTTCTCAGACCATTCCTGAACAATGTTTTGCAGTTTTTTGGCATGGCGTATTATTCCCGCCGAAAGAGGCTACTGCCATCAGGGAATACCATTGTCATGTAGGGCAGCATGGTGGCTAAGTGGCTAGCACTTCTGCCTTACAGCACTGGGGTCATGAGTTCAATTCCCGACCATGGTCTTATCTGTGAGGAGTTTGTATGTTCTCCCCGTGTTTGCGTGGGTTTCCTCCGGGTGACCGGTTTCCTCCCACACTCCAAAAACATACTGGTAGGTTAATTGGCTGCTAACAAAATTGACCCTAGTATGTGTGTCTGTCTGTGTCTGTGTGTTAAGGAATAGACTGTAAGCCCCAATGGGGTAGGGACTGATGTGAGTGAGTTCTCTGTACAGCCCTGCGGAATTAGTGGCGCCATTTAAATAAATGGTAATGATGGTGATGATGATGATGACAGAGCGTACTTGGTCTGCGACAATGTTTAGGTAGATGGTACGTGTCAACGTAACGTACACATGAATGTCAGGTGGGGGGCAATGCGAGGACCCTCCGCCTGGAAAATGTCTAAGCCTTAGTAAAAAACATTATAAAGGGACCAGGTACTCGCATTGCCCCCTTAATAGCAGCAATGTAACTCTCTGCATTTTAAGTGACGTTCATTACAGTGCCGGCTTGTTTTGCTGTCGGCTTTTATAGCAAGCTTGCCGGAAATGTTCTCAGTATTTCAGTTAGTCTCAATTTTCTACATGTCTACATTAGAACAATCAGCATTTTCATGTCGCTTTGAATGTTGTCGCTATTATCCTTGTTGCAATAATGTACCCCACCCGTTCTATCATAGCCAGCATTAACTTTTTCAGCAATTTGTGCTACAGTAGCTCTTCTGTGTGATTGGACCACATGGGCTAGCCTTCACTTCCCATGCGCATTAATGAGCCTTGGGTGCCCATGACCCTGTTGCCGGTTCACCGGTTGTCCTTTTTTTCGACCACTTTTGGTAGGTACTAACCACTGCATATCAGGAATACCCCACTAGACCTGCCATTTTGGAGATGCTATAACCCAGTCGTCTAGCCATCACAATTTGACCCTTGTCAAAGCCTCTCAGATCCTTACGCTTGCTCATTTTTCTTGCTTCCAACACATCAACTTCAAGAACTGACTGTTCACATGCTGCCTAATATATCTCACCCCTTGACGGGTGTCATTGTAACGAGATAATCAATGTTATTCACTTCACTTGTCAGTGGTTTTAATGTTGTGGCCGATCGGTGAGGCTATTACTAGATGTTGAAATAATACAATATTATTATCGAGCGCACTATCATGGCACTGAGAAAGTCCTCCAATTATAAACTATGGGCTAAGTGTTTACATTCTCATTTTATTGTCTTGCTAGTAACATCAGTACTTAGAGGCCATCAGCACCTACTGAGAGAAAAAAAAAAAGCTCTGGCTATTAAATTACATTAAACTAAGACACTGACTCCCAATACAAATAAACACAGCTGAGATTCCTCAGTAGTGCACAGATATGTTTTATTTGTATTCCCAGTGTATAAATACACGGACAACAACTGTCTGTTTTTTCTCTCACAGAAACTTAGCAAATTGTTGTTTAATACCTTATGGTTATAGTAGTGGCCATTTATGGAGAATCTGTGACTTCTTAATCTTTGAGCCTCCACTGGACTGTAATGCTTTGAACGTCTCTGGACAAAGCTGGCATCACTCCTCGTTCGCTTTAACTGTGGTGTTGCTTCCTCTTCCCTGGGGGCTAGTAAGAAATTTGTGAGTAGCAGAATTAAAATAGGATCACATGCAAAATGAAGGTAACATGCTTTAACAAACATAAGAGCATTACATGACACCTACAGACAGAGTATTGCAGAGGTACTGATGCAAGGGCATTCAAATTTGTCCAGAATATGCTGGCCAGAACTGTCCAAAATACATTTATCAAATGTGGGTTCACCTAAAATACTAAGTTAATACATGAAACAAATCTGATAATAGCCCGTGATAGAGAACATTTTATATATATTAGTGATAAGGATTGATGTATCCAGTGTTTCCATATTACCTAGCCTAATTTACTGCAGTGGTGAGATCTCTCTCTTTTAAGTGTTTTTAATCAGGTTTGTCAATAAACTCAGGCAATGATGAAAATGATACTGAGTGTATCAGGTTGATTTCCACAGACGAATCACATAAAAATACAAGTTAATGGCCCCTTACATAAGTATTTGTGTATACCACTGCTAGCTCTTTTATTTAAAACAGCTTAATTTGTATGGTTAATGCCACATTAAACTGCATGCTTACAGCTGGCAACCAAGTGGCATAGTTTCCACAGGTGATAAATCATCATCATCATCATCATCATCATCATTTATTTATATAGCGCCAACATATTCTGTAGCGCTTTACAATTGGGGACAAAAATAGTAAACTAATAAACAAACTGGGTAAAACAGACAAAGAGGTGAGAAGGCCCTGCTCGCAAGCTTACAATTTATTGGATAAATGCCTCTGCTTGCTTTTCTTTTGCTTGTCAAGTGTAGTAATGTGTGTACACACTTATAGCTCTGTTAACCTTCTGTCAGGTGTGTAACTGAAAATGACTGTGCCCCATAACAAAAACATGTTATGCTCTCTGACCCCAAAAAGCTCCATCTTATAGCAGCTTCCACAATGTAACACAGTGTTTGGGACCATGATACATCGGGGAAACCTTACAGGCAGGTTGTTGACAAATGTGTTGTGAGTTGTGTTATGAGCTATGCACTCTTTAGTTTAGCACATGTTAGCTGCAGCAGACAGAGCGTGGTGGCATTGTGAGCTTACATATGGGGATGATGTGGAGCTATTTTTAGGCATCACTGGGGCTATATGGTGATGATGACAAGTTATTTTGTGCACTTAGAGGCTATATGGTTGCATAATTGGACATTAATAGCATTTTCCATTTAAAATGTTTAAATTACAATAAATATTTTTCAAGAATGAAGCATCGGGATGTTCACAAACTCACAAACTTTCTATAACTGGTTTAGTTCATCTGAAACAGAAGTCATTTTGTGGTCTGAGCAAACTTTAGATCATAGGGGTGTGTTAAAATAAGGGACCATGACAAAGCAGTATATTGTTGCATAAGGGTTTTTTACTTGTATTGGAACTGCATACAATGGGCTTTATAAGTGCAGAATTTATTATTGTGCCTTACAATAAACGATACATATTTTTTGACTGCACAAAGTATATCTTTTTTGCCATACAGCACATTGCATGTATTCAGTTAATGTGCAATAAGCATATTCTTTTTTCCCAAACCATGCCATACTAAGCATGGCATACTAAGAAAAGTCATACAAGGTACTGTGCTATATATATATATATATATATATATATATATATATATATATATATATATATATGCCTATTCAAGTAGACCTTTTCCTTACCGCCGAGCACTAGGTTCACACATCATTAAAACTGTAAAAAATATTCTCCAGTTGGCAGGTTATAGGCCAAGCTCCAAACGAGATCTGTTGCAAATAAAATAGTGAACACTGAACCATATTATTTGAATTAATAATAATCTCAAACATGTGTTTGAGCTATACAACACATAGAATTTATTCGGCATTGCCAAGGAGGGGAACTTAAATATACATGTTTCTCTGGATGTAGGAACTTAAGTGATGTTGGGCTCCAATGCAGTTGCATGGGGTGCTTTGCTTACAGTTAAAACTTTTCTACTGTAAATGCATTTAGAGTCTTGGAAATAATAATTCCAAATTAAAGATTTTGAGTGTAAAAAAAGTTTGGAATGATCTACAGAAACCAAATGACATGGGAGCCTTACACACTAAAGAAAAACACAAGTGTCACAGAGAGTAATATAGCAACACAGAAATTAGTATCATATAATTACTTCTACCAGAATTGCTACTTACTTCTATCAGAATTGTTGTTTTGCTCTTCTTCGCTATTCGGCTGCACTGCAATAGGTAATGATGGGCTAAGGGGAAATTAATATGAGGTTACTTTGTGTAAAACAGAATACCATATGCCGATACGTTTTGGTATGTTAGCTAGCAATCATTTTCAACCAGTTATGTCCATTTTTAATGACACTGACTGCATGTTTTTTCCAACGGAGTTACAAAATAACATTTTTATGAAACATGTACCGTGTGCCACGCTCAGCTACTCTTATTAGGAATATTTAATGAAATGTTGGAACACAGACTAGTGTTTAAGGGAAGGGACATCTTTCCATACAACCAAGTGTTGACTGCAGATACAGATTAAGAACCAACAACATAATGTTTATGTCCAGATTTAGGTTTACTGTTTGGACATTTCAGCACAAAAGACTATAACATTATCAGCTTATTGAGAAGTCATTTTGCATCCTTGTCAAGAAAATTAACTGAAAGAGCTTTAGTACACCTGAAAGTATGGATAGACTATGGACTGTATGGGCAGCTGGTTTATAATGAGTGGGGATGAAGGAAAGTGGTTTATAATATTTGAGATGTGCTGAATGGATTGTTGAGTGTGGCAGGGGACAATAGTAGTACTAGGAAGTGTTTTAATTAAAGTATTTTTATTGAGATTTTTTAGTTATAACATACAAATAACATATCTAACATCAAATTTAAATAAACATCTATCCCTGCCTATGTTGTCAGAAACATTATACAGTGATATCTTGTGAACTTTTAGGCCAATGATACCATCATAGTATAAGAGCTAACCATCCACCTGGTGATTCCCCAAATCCATCATATCATCCTGATGAGGGTGGATAACATAACTTGATTTATACCAGTGGTGCCATATCTTATGGTATTTATGTATGGCTTTTCTACTTTTATACATGAACCGTTCATGCCTCCAGACTTCAGTAACTAGATTGATCTAGTGAGGCACACTAGGTGATTCAGTCGCCATCCATCCCCTAGCTATAATAACCTTAGCTAGGGAGGCTAAGGTAAATATATATTTGAAGAGTAGGTTACTTACTAGGAAGCGTTTAAGCACCTGCCTTGGGTAGATAAACTATGGAGAATATTTTGGCAAACACAGTCTAACAGAATTTCTCAAACACCACAGTCTAAAGCTGGTTACACACTACAAAAATTTCGACCAACTTTTTATGCCGAGCAATTCTACATGCGATCAATGGTCCGATCGCTCGGTCCATGGACTGCATACACACTAGCCTTGTATAGGACGAGAAAGGGAAGAGCGGACGTCCCTTTAGCGACTTTTTACAGCCATGTTGTCGTGGGCAATGATTTTAATTTTGTACACACTGTAGCGACATTTGCGGGGAAATGTACGAGAAACCGGAGACATTAGCATAAAGGGGCGGACCCTGCACGATAGTTAACTCCCGAAACAGCTTAAAAACAGAATGCTACACTGTCCCTTCATTAATTCCCATTTGTAAACGTACAATGGCTACAGAACAAGAACAAGCAGCCGCACTTCTCATGCTTACTGTGGCAAGAAGAATGATGGTACAGAACCGATGAGAAAGAAGGAGAAAGAATAGATCTTGTTGGAGCAAAGAGTGGTTTAAGAGGAGAGACACGTTCTGCCATATGCCCCTGCTGCAGGAGATACGGGACAACAACCCCGATGATTTCAAGAATTTTCTCCGTATGAATGATTCAACTTTTCAGGAACTGCTTCAACTTGTAACCCCTCTCATCCAGAGGGAGAACACCCGTTTAAGGAGAACCATACCGCCAGAGCAAAGACTGGTGGCAACCCTACGTTTTTTGGCAACAGGGAGAACACTGGCAGATCTGAAATACAGCACGGCTATTTCACCTCAAGCTCTTGGCATGATAAATCCTGACACCTGTGATGCTATCATTGAAGTTCTCAGTGACCAGTATATGAAGGTTTGTACAAAGCAACAGTATTTATTTATTTATTTTAAAAATATTGTTTTACAAATTTATATATTTAACGTAGTAAAAATACATTTAACTTGGAATGTTCAAATTAACGATTGTTAGGACCAGCGCAACAGTTTATAAATGTTGGTAGTGCAAAATTTCGCTTGTGTCCACACCAGGTGTGTCCCCAACGTAATGTGGCATCCTTACTGATGGTAATGGCGTTGTCACGGGCACTAGGAGTCTTTGCCCAGGAAATCACCAGATGATGGCTTACCAGAGTAATATAGATGGTAATAGGTACTCTGGTAGCAGGGTGACAACGGAACAGGAGGAACAGCAGATGGTGAGAGAATGCTTGAGGAAAGTCTATGACTAGCAGCACTGGTAATGAGTATATAACTGTACACGAGGAACTAGATGGACAAGGAAACGTGAGGGTAGTCAGTGGTCTGCGTATAGCAAGTTGTACCACTGCTATAGTGAGGAGGAATGTCCAGAGGTAGCGAGGAGGTAGTGAGAGTCAGCGGTCTGCGTATAGCAAGTTGTACCGCTGTCTAGGTGAAGGAATGGAATCCAGGTGAAGGTAGATAACAGGGAAGTCAGAGGTCTGCGTATAGCAAGTTGTACCACTGCTATGTGAGAGGATACTTGAAACTGGTGTCACAGGAAACTGGAATCAGTGGTCTGCATATAGCAAGTTGTACCACTGCAATATATATGTGAGGAGGGCACGAGGAGATGAATGCTATGCAGAGTATACATGGGTACACAGAACTTGATCCCACGATGATATCACAATACAATGATAACAGAGCAGCACTGCTAAAGTATACAAAGTCACAATAACAATCCAGGCAAATAGGAGACAAAGTCAATGGTAGCGATAGTCTCAGTGGATAGAGGACTCCGGAGGAGAACACAACTCAGTCCAGCTAGATATGCAATACACAAGCAAAGTCAATGAGAAGTATGCATACCGCGGTTCAGGAGAGCAGGCTGTCAGAGAGACGTGCAGGGATACCTGAACGGCTGAGGGCCGGCAGGAGGAGAGATCACTGGAAGGTGGAAGCGGTAATCAAGTTGGTGCAGCGCACGGCAGGTAAACCAGCATGAACGAGGCAATACTCTGGAAGCAGTAGTAAATGGAACTGGAACATGAAGAACACGGGAGAGTTGAGGCGGTCTGAACTCCAGTAGCAGAGATGGAGCGCTGACCCGATGAACACAGGGGAGTTGAGATGAGCTGGAACTCTGTAGAAGCAACGGAGGCAGCGGATAGGAATCAGCTGGCTGCAGACACGATGAACACCGGGGAGTAGAGGTGAGCAGGAACTCTGTAGAAGCAACGGAGGCAGCGGATAGGAATCAGCTGGTGCAGACACGATGAACACAGGAGAGTTGAAGTGAGTAGGAACCTGTAGAAACAACGGAGGCAGCGGATAGGAATCAGCTGGTGCAGACACGATGAACACAGGAGAGTTGAAGTGAGTCTGGAAACCACAATAGAAATAACAGGAATCAGCAGGAGCTGAATACACGAGGAAACACAGGAACACCTTCAGAGGCTCATGGGAATGAGACTCCAAGATCAGGCCACGAGGTATTGACCACAGGTGCTTTAAAGGGCTGCACATGCGCAGACCCTCAGGATGGCGGACGGCCACGGTTCCTAAACACACAAGAAGTAGCACTCACAGTCCGGTGAGTGACAGGCGTGGATGTCATACAAGGTTGAGACATGCCGCTTTGTCCACCCATGGTCTGAAATGTGTATGCTTGTTGGTGTCTATGGTTAGTTGAGAAAAGGCAAGTGTCCGGCCACAAATCTTCAGTAGAAGCCCTACACATGACGTCGCACAGCAGCCGTTCCATTTCAGTTTGTATGCGCTTGCTACTACTTCTCATTTTGCTAGTTAGTGTTGCTGCGAGTAAATCAAATGTGTCCTGTTCCTTTCTTGGTTTTAGCAGAGTGTTAGCGCAATCAAGCATCCTTTCTGCTAGTGCATCACTTTCTGGTATTTCATGTATTCTGCGTCTCTTTCGCTTCTGATTTATATTTGCTATTGTATCACCTTGGGTGGCATCTTGCCTGTCTGCAGTTAGCCTGCTTTCACGTGGAGTGGGATAAATAGTTGTAGCATCCGGGTCTACAACTTCCAGCAGGAGAGCATCAGACAGTAGTGCAGGCTGCAATAGAGTAAATAAATGAGGGGATGCAAATGCATGCATGTTGAAATGTAAACTATGTACATATCTTTATGTTTCAGTTCCCATCGAGTGAAGCTGACTGGTAAGTGATAGCGGAGGACTTTGGGAGACTGTGGAATTTCCCTAATTGCGGTGGTGCTATTGACGGTAAACATGTCCGAATCATGCCACCATCAAACAGTGGATCAACTACAAAGGGTTTTTCAGCATTATTTTAATGGCCATCGTGGATGCGAACTATGAATTCCTATTTGTGGACATTGGGAAAAATGGAAGAGTCTCAGATGGTGGTGCATAGTGCCTTCCATAACAAACTAAAAAAGAAGGCCCTAAACCTTCCATTGCAGAGCAGCACTAAATACGGATTAAATTTTGTCTTTGTGGCAGATGACGCCTTTGCATTGCATGGGAATGTATTAAAACCGTACCCGCAAAGAAATATGACCCATGAAAGGCGTATATATAATTAAATACTGTCACGTGCTAGGCGTGTCGTAGAAAATGCCTTTGGGATTTTAAGCAACAGGTTCAGAATTTTTCACTCTACAATCAACTTGCGTTTGGACAAAATAGACAAAGTTGTGATGGCCTGTTGTGTTCTGCATAATTTTCTGCGGCGTAAAAGCATTAGTGGCCGTACCACCCAGGTCAATGCGGAAAGTAATGGGCATATGCATTCTATAATAAACGTTATTATGGCTTTCATAACTTTCATAGTTTTGCAACTTTATAGAGGTTAAATGACAAATGAATGCCAACATACATCCAAAGGGTAATAACCCACGTGCTTTCTACACGTGTAACAGTCTGCAGCCAGACAGGTGCAATACACATCGATACAAAACACAATCATGTGCGGATTCCGCACCACGTGGGACTGTGATTGACATAAAAATTTTACATACACACGCCCCCCAGGTCGAGGAAGTTTTGGAGGATTGTCGTGGATCCGTCGGAAGTTCATACACACTACACTCGGAAACAAGATTGGAACGAAAATATTAAACGGTACGACCAACCAAATGAGGCGAGAATCGTCCATTTGGGCAGACTTTCGACCATCGTGTAACTGTACACACTAACCAGACTTTTGAACGAGCGGTCGTATGTCGGCAGTTTGAGCCGATTATTGGACGAAAACAGTGTAGTGTGTACCCAGCTTTACACATGTACACTGGAATATAATAAACAGAGGCTGGCAGAAAATCTGCATCCCCCCCCACCCCTCCAGGCCGGTTGCATAGCGGTGGGCCACCTGCATTTTTTTCCTTCCAAATGTTCCTAATAGGCTGCTGAGCCAAGTCGAGCCCCACGGCTAAAATTTGCCAGCCAGGCCCTGGTGATACTGGCCCGGAGCAGTAAGTGCCAACTTGGAGCTTCGCCTGTTTCTGGGAATATGCATTAACCCAGCATGTGCAGTGGAACGGACAGCCACTAATAATAATAATAAAGAAAAAAAAGAGTAGTGCAGTGCTGTAGCAATCTTTTTGGTAATACATTGTGTATTTAACTTGATTTTAGTTCGGTGTAACATATGTGTGTTATATGTATGTTCTTTCCATTGTGAGAAATAATCAAGATACAAGTCATGTGTTCTTATCATAGTCTGTGTGGTGCTTGTTAAGATTTTATAGTTATGTCTGGTTTTCTTGATATCCAATGGTGCTCCTTGTATTGGCTATGCAAGCTAATTGTATAATTTACTGTTCAAGTCTTTTTTCTTTTTTTTTGCAATGTAAGTCAAAGAATATATTATGCATGTCTATAGTTTCGTAAGGTCATATAATTCCCATGTAAACTTGGAAGCTAGAGTTATTTAAACAAGCACAGGGTCACTATGTAAGATACAGGGTCACTATGTAAGATTGCTCTACAATGAATTTCTGTATAATTTGCTTATAATAAAAGGGATCTCTGATTACTAAACATTTTGAATTGTCTCAGGTTGTACATAATTTCCACAACAATGCAAATTAAGGTGCTGCATGTATGAAGAGATTTGTGGCTTTATGACTATATGGTGTGTGAACAAGTCAAACAGGGGGGATACATGCCTGCACTTTTTGTTGGAAAGGATTAGAAGGATTCCCAAGATTTTTGGTGTATAGAGCTTTGGCACAAAGGCAAGTGGGTGCTGGTTGGAAGGCAAGAGCATCCATTGCTTTCAGAGTATGTTCCACTGTCAGAGACTGAGGGTTCCATCTGATATGGATAGACTGCCAGCCAATTCGCTCACTATGATGAATGCTATACAATGTATCTTTTTTGGTTTGGCTGTAAATGTCCCATGTTGGCTTTAAGCAAACAACTTTTATATCCTGCTGCTACATAAAATACAAACCACTTTTACTGCCACAAGCCAGGGCATTGAAATTTCTTTATTCAGGAAGTTGAGGGTTAAATTAGTGTATGTCAGTACACATGAAGACAGCCGCTTCTAATGCATGAAGAAAAAATGGACTGGATGACAAATACAATCACGCAGCCTGTGTGCTTGCTAGGGGATGTAATGTACACAGTTCACGTGATCATTGTGTGATCAGCTGTTTATAGAGCTGGCAGCTTAGATTAATAACAGAACTTCCTTAACATCTGGAGAGGTGTTTGTTTTTCTTCTATTTTTACTTTGTAAACATGGAACTCTCCCAGTAGGTAAACATGGCCAGTAACACATTAAACTATATTTTAAATGTTTTAATGTTATTACAAATGTTACAGGAGGTTACAAATTACTAGACTGTAATACCATACTGTATTTGATACACAAAACTGTGACACCAATGCTGCTATGCCCATAAAGATCATGGGGTAAATGTATCAAAGTGCGAGTTTGCCAGCGTGTTTAAATCGCGGCAAATCGCGGGTTTACCCGCAAATTTTGAAGAAAAAAACTGGAAATGTATCAAGCTGCGATTTTGACACTCATGTTCAAAATCGCTGGTTATCTCTGGCGATTTTGGGCGATGTAAACACTCCCGAGTTTAGCTAACTCTCCTGTGTTTGGCAAACTCTCCTGTGTTGTAACAGTGAGTTGTCAACACATCACTATTACACTGCCCTGTCATACAGCTGCCGGAGCTCCGGCAGCTGTCAAAATGTAAAAGAATAGATAAAAGTTTTTTAAAAAAAAAGCGTGAGGTCCCCCAACTATTTATGCTTAACCCTAGTGCTGCCTGACTAGTGCTGGTCCCGTGAAAATCGGGGAAAATTTTTGCGTGTGGTTCCCCCGATTTTCACTTTACCAGCACTAGGCAAACCAGTCAGGGTTGGCGGCACTATAGCAGGGGGACGCGCGGCAGGGGTCCCCCTGCCATAATGTCTTACCAACCCTAGACTGTTCAGCGCTGGGCTGGATTCCCTAGGGAGTGGGGTCCGCTGAAAAAACGAGTGCCCCTCCCCCCCCTAGAAAGAACCAGCCCAGTGCTGATAGCACTAGGGCTCTTCCTACTACCCCTGGGCTGTGGGTAGTAGGGTAATACGGCGAGAAAGTATAAAAAAAATAAACTGACACACTTTTTTTTTGTGGAACTACAAGTCCCAGCCAGCCAGGTTGCCCTAAAAAATGTGGCCATGCTGTTGCTTGTATAACTACAAGCACCAGCATACCCACGGCAGCCAGGGCATGTTGGCACTTGGAGAACCACAAGTGCCAACATGCCCTGACATCCCTGGCTTGCTGGGACCTGTAGTTCCACAAAGAAAAAAGTTAAAAAAACAACAACACCCTCTTAAAAACCACATCTATTTATTAAAAATTAAAACCCCACAATAAATACACTAAGCACCCTCATTTTAACCACGTCTATTTAATAAAAATAAAAAAAAAACAAATACTCACCAAAGATGTCTTCTTTCTTCTTCCAAAGGTCCAGGCTTGCCCCAGTCCCTTAATATTTATACCTCCAATAGTCAATGCTTGCCCCAGTCCCAGCAAATTTGTACTTCCAAACGGGATGGCTTGTAGAATATCTTCTTGGCTTCGGCCAGAAGGGCCCCATATTTTTAACATCCCGACTCTGTGTTCTTGATTGTAGTAAAATAAAAAAAATCTTCAGGCGCCGCAAACACCTCCAACTAGGTAGGAGGTCCTAACCGCAATGAACTTACGTTCATTGCGTAAGCTATAACTACAGTATAATGT
This sequence comes from Mixophyes fleayi, assembly GCF_038048845.1. Classification (NCBI taxonomy): domain Eukaryota; kingdom Metazoa; phylum Chordata; class Amphibia; order Anura; family Limnodynastidae; genus Mixophyes; species Mixophyes fleayi. The sequence continues at coordinate 117,355,408 of NC_134407.1, read as the reverse complement.
GATTTTCCCACGCTAGTGGGGGAATCACCTAATACTGTACCTAGAGCTTACGCAAGTAACGTAGCTCATTGCTCATGCGCTATGTTACTTGCGTAAGCTGTATTTACTGTATTACAGCTTACACTGACCCCATCCTTATCATTATACCTGCTATGATGGGTATCAAAAAGTGAATGTGTTCAGTCCTACAACGTTGTCGTAACACCTTAATATATAATTTTAACATTTCTCAGCATAAAATCCTGAATAATTCTGGCACTCTGTTTCAAGACAAATAGGTAAGTTAATTCACATTTATTGTTCACTTAATATTGGCTTTAACTAGTGTTTACTTTGTATATTAATGAAGTTTTTGTCTGGTTGGGATTTAATCTAGAAATTAATTTTCCCTTTACATACCTCAACAGAGTTGATCCACAGAGGAAACTCTGCACCACCGACCACATGAAAACTACTCCATTGATGAAAACAAAATTTTCACCTATTGGGTGCACATATATATATATATATATATATATATATAAATGCTTAGTGGCGTCTGTCTGTCTGAGTGTGTGAAAAAAAAAAACCAAGTTGCAGCGCCACTTGCTGGGCAGAGTTATACACTGACCTACTAAATTCTTAGTGTGTGTGGGAAAAAAAATTCAAAAAGGGCTGAAATTTGGTAGGGCTCAAACTCATTTTCGTGAGGTAATTTTACCTCATGAACACACATTAAAAAGGCCGCTTGCGTCGGGAACTAACGCTCTTCCCCTGAGGAGGCCTGGGCTAGGTCCAAATGCATGACAAGAACCTTTTTAAGACCTTAAGTAGCTTGATTTGACTAGAATGCATGAGTATCATGCACGGGTTAACTTGTAAATATATATATATATATATATATATATATATATATATATATATATATATATATATATATGTATATTTTCCCAAAATTGATTTTCTTTAAAAACCGTACACAATGGGTTTGTTTGCTTTTTCGTAATTCCTGTTTACAAATTTGTGTTGAGGAATTTTGCTGTATTTGATCTTTTATTAAACCACCACCGTACTACCTATCAGAGACTGCACTTACTGTTTGTTTCATTTATCTCCAATTCCACCTCAATTTACTAGTTGTAGGAAATGTATGTTTGGCTGTGTTCTGTAAAATTGCAACACAAATATAGGGGATGGTTTATCAAACCTTCTAAAATGTGAAGGTGTAGCCCCACAGCAACCAATCAGATTCTAGCTAGAATTTATCTAGTACATTCTAAACAAGATAGCTAAAATACGATTGACTGCCATGGACAAAACCTCGACATTTCCTTTCTGCAAGGTTTGATAAATCTAACTAGGGCCGGACTGGCCATCTGGCACTTCTGGCAAATGCCAGAAGGGCCGATGGTCAGATGGGCTGGTCTGCATGCCCACCGAGCAGCAGCACCTTGCGCACTGCTCGGCGGACGGAGAGTCAGTGACGTGTCGCCTATGCAAGTAATCACCTGGGACGGTACCACGTGACAGGTGCCGTCCCATGTGATTACTTGCATAGGCGGCACTTCGCTGACACTCCATTCGCTGAGTAATTGTCTGTGTGGCTATAGTGTGTCTGTGTGGCTATAGTGTGGCTAAAGTGTGTCTGTGTGGCTATAGTGTGTCTATAGTGTGTCTGTGTGGATATAGCGTGCGTGTGTGGCCCCGTGTTGCTATAGTGTGCGTGTTTGGCCCCGTGTTGCTATAGTGTGCGTGTGTGGTTCCGTGTTGCTATAGTGTGCGTGTGTGGCCCCATGTTGCTATACTGTGCGTGTTTGGCCCCATGTTGCTATAGTGTGCGTGTGTGGCCACGTGTTGCTATAGTGTGCGTATGTGTGTTTGGCCATGTTTATATAGTGTGCGTGTGTGTGTTTGGCCATGTTTATATAGCGTGCGTGCAGGGGCGGGCTGGACCGGGGGGCAGCGGGCACCCGGGCCGCTCAGTCTAACGGTTGTTCGGGCCGTTTAATTTAATGCTGGGGTGGTTTAGTGCTATCAATTGAATATGGGGCTGATTTTGGAATTATTTATTGCTGGGGATGGTTGTGGAAAATGGTTATATTTATTAAACTTTAATGCTATTTAATGTATTGCTGGGACTGTTTGGAGGGAGGGAAATATGTTTTGAGTAAATGGGTATACTGTTAATTTAATGTTGGGGCTGGTTGGAGGGAAATAGGACTACTTATTAAATGTGACTATTATTACTGTGGGGACTGGAGGGAGGCCTAATTATAAAACGTGAGTGCTATTGTTTTAACACCGGGGCTGGTTGGAGTATTCTAATTCTCATGTACCCTTCTTTTTATTCAAAATAGGGCATCCAATATTCCAGATCAAGACAAGAAGGAACTGAGATAAAGAAACCAGTTGCTACAAGTGGTGAAAGTGACCAAGACAGGTAGGAGAGAGCAGGACAGTCTGCCAACTGTCCTGAATCTGGTGGGGCAGTCCTGAATTTGGGTGACTGTCTCACTTAGTTAGGATTTGGTCCGACTGCAAGGACAGTTGGGAGGTATGTCCCGCTTCACAATGTACTGCTTGTGAAGGCAGAGCTGTGTGCTTCTAACAGTAGTGCCTGTGTATTTGTCTAAAATGATAACCATGTTACATAATAGGGGCCCTGCTGTCTTATATACCCTGGGCCCCCTGAGCCTTAATCCACCTCTGGTTAGAGGAAGGGAACTGATAGCTGCTCCCAGTTTCCGGACAGGACACAGACTGCAGAGCAAGCTGAGGAGCTATAAGTATCACAAGATTTGGTAATCTCGTGAGACAAAGAGCTTCCCTGCTCACTCTACAGGAAGTTCCCACCCTTATGGATGTTAGAAGCACCAGAAGCATAGATAAGTACAGTGGGCTGGGGGTGTCTTAATGTGCCTGGGCAGATGGCGTGATGAGGCTGGGAGGGCGTAATAAATATAATGTTTTATTATAATTTATGTATCAATGCCCCATGTTGGCCACACCCACAACACGATGTGGTCACGCCCTATTCGGCACCGCCTCGCAGCGGCGAAAGATAGTTTCTTTCCTGCTGGAACTGAGGTGGGCCTGTGTACTTTAAATGCCAGGGCTACTTTTTAGTCTCAGTCCGGCCCTGAATTTAACCCATAGGGGCATATTCAATTCTCGGCGAAACGCTGGAAATCACGCGGTCCACGCACTATTACCGGTAATAGTGTACGGAAAAACCATTAATACGGTAATTTTCTCACTGGATTTCAGCTCGCAGCTCCCTGAGCCGCGAGCTGAAATCCAGCTAACTATTACCGTATTAATGGTAATAGTTTTTCCGCGAAAACTACAATTGAATATGCCCCATAATCTGCTATGCCACCAACTGAAGCAAGTGGTAGTAACAAGGCAGAATTCAACACTCTATATGTTTCGGAAATTTGAGGAACAGCAACAAGCTATCAAAAGCTAAGCAGCAAGCAATGAGATATGGAGAGAAGGGACATGTTATCTTACTCAAGTACACTGGAGAATACTTTCAGTTTTCTGCAACTTACTTAAACCTTTTGGAATACTAAATAGTGAAGTGAGCTCCGACACTGTCCAGTCAAGTCCACTTATTACACTAGAGGAACATCAGCTCACACTGATAAGGATGAAAATGATGAGGACATTGAAGACTCTGAGCCTAAACTCTAATCAATAGTCCAAAATCAATGACTTTTATTTAGTGGAGGCAAAACAGCAAGCCAAACACTTCTGCCACAAAAGTGACATACACTGTTGCTGATCTGACTATTTTGCTAAATTATGCACATGTTCTGTTTAATCTACAACATTAGGATGAGTGGGAGAGCACAAGTACAATGCCATCTCCTTGTACCTTTTTTTTTAACTTACTATCCTACCAAATATATGAGGCTGCTCTTACAGGGTTCATTTATTGCTAGAGGTAAATGGATTTAACCTTTTACTTTACAGTTTAGTTAAAGAACAATGATCTGTTATTATTATTTTTTTCTACCTACATTTATGTGCTGCCACAATGGGATCATTGGGGTATCACTTTAGTGCAGGTAGAAGTCATCACATACATAGCAGAACCCAAATCTCTGGATATTCATTTCAACAGGAATACATCCTTTGAAAATTATTAAATGGTGTTAAAGTCTCAAGATAGATTAGATCTCGATCACTGTTTAGCTCTACTAGTACTCGTATTAAGATTAAATCTAAGCAAATATCAACAAATGGAAGAGTATTGCTAAAGTTATAACATTTTCACTAAATCTATTCAACTATTTGCATCCAGAATCTGAATAAGCATTTATGGTTATAGATTTCCAGAGGCAAAAACAAAACCAAAATCTTAAGAAATAATGGAAATGTGGCAGTTGCGCAACTGTGAAGTGTGATTGTATAAAATACTAGTTCTGTTTTTGGCAGGTCTGCACGATACTTGTCCTTACCTGTCTTTTACTTGTGAGTTTCTGATCCAGGACTCAGAAGAGCTGAAACATACGCGCTCATTGATGTCATGCATCTGTAGTCTGATTGGGCGTCGCAGACCCCAAGATATATTTAGAAGTCCCTGTACCACAAGCTCTCCACCATCCTGTGGGAGAAGCAAAGTAAGCATTTTCAGGTTTGTACGTCTCTAGTGTAAAAAGTTAAAAAATTTTTTTTATTATTTGTAGTATTGTTAAATGCACTGTATTAACTTTCTTGGGTTGTCCAATTGGTGTCACAATAATCCCAAAACCAAACAAGAGCAGAAAAAAATCAAGGAGAAAGCAGAATAGTTGTGGATCAAGAGATTAAATATGATTATGAAATGACTGATTTCAATGAGCAGATGGATATGAATATGTTATTGAAATAGGAGACTCTTCACTACTTACACAAAATGTAATCTGGAAATACATTTCAAAACATTTATTATTTTACATGAACTGCATTTAACTATATGCAATAATGGGCGTATCTTTATAGTCTGTGCTATAAATTTCCAGTTATGCAGTATGGTTATTTTGCCTCAACAAAGCGGCCACAAGCTGTAAAACGATGTTTGGAAATATGTTTTCTATAGGGCACTCAACCCAGTATTTAGACAAGTGCACAATAGACAAATGCTTGCTCTATATTTTGCCTTTTGGTCCTCTATGTCTTTTTACTATGCTCTTTTTCCCCACTGTACGGTGGAACAGAATTTTGTGATACATATAAATAAATGGTAATGACAAAAAATGTAATTATTTGCTGATACCTTCACTTGTGCCATTATTTGCAATATTATATTAAGGTAAATTAATGTTATGCTCTATTCACTACAACTGCTTTTGTATGCCACCCCTAAGAAAAAAGGATCGCATACCATTTCCTTTAAATTCATAAGTTAAAAGTAATCAACAAGGTGCCAAGTTCAAAGGTTTTGTGAAAGTGATTTCTCTCACAATTTAGAGATTAAAAAAGAAATAAATAATGTTTTCAGAACAATATGCACCCAGCCCAGGAAGAATAAGAGCAAGAGGAAAATTACCAGTGTGTGCTGGAGCAGAGCCAAATGTCACTGGTCTCACAATACATTATTCTTCTTGCAGAAAATGTGTGATTGTTCAATTGTCACAGAGGTAAGATTTAAATGGCTGAGAAAATCTCCCTAATACATGCACAATTGTGGAAACTTTATGGACATGCTTTTGTTGATAAGTTTATGCAACAAATACTAACTATTTTTAACCTTATTTGGAAACTTATTTACCAACACATTATAATACTCAGATAATGTACAAGTTGTAAAAGGTGTGATACTATCATTCATCTGCAAATCTATACTCATGCTAACACAATTTCAAAAAAATTCAAAACAGTGGTACTTAACAAATCCTCTTATTGCACATAAAGGGGTTGTGTCTTCAAGATTCATTTTATTATATACATATATATCTATATATATATCTATCTATATATCTATATATATATATCTATATATATATATATATATATATATATATATATATATATATATATATTCTTGATGCAGGCTTGTATTGTAGCAGTACATAGGGGCAGAAACAGAGATCTGTCCCAATTTCTTATTGAATAAACTCTGACATCATCACATTATATGACAGTTGTTTTTAATACAGTGTATTAAGCAATGGTTAACAGAGGATTCCAGTGGTAGATACCTACAAGCAGAAGTGTAATAATGCTCCATTTTTGTAAATGGCACACCTGGCAGGCAGGCAAGGTGCCAGTAGAGCTAAAAATAAAAAGGATGGTGTGGAATAAGTGGGTGAAACAAAAATACATATATAGATATAGATATTCTACGCATCAATTTGTGCCTTAAAACATTTAGGGGCAGATTAAAATTCCCGTGTTGTTCACACATTATAACCGTTACTGGGGTAATTCTAATACTGAATTTTGCTTGAGGCTCACAGAACTGCGAGCAAAAATTAGCGTTGAAGTTACCATAGTAACAGTAATAATGCGCAGCTATTACTATAGTAATGGTAATAGTTTCATAACTATAATAGCTGTACTTTACCTTTAATGATTTTACCCACAGGCGAAACTACCAGGGTAGTATGTGTTGTAGCTAATGAGGCCTGTCATAGCCCCATAGCTGCCTGGTCCTATCTAGCTGCCACTGGTGCCGGTCTGAGCCCAACTCCCCTCAGCCCTCTTCTCTCAGTTCTGTGCTCAAAGCAGAATAGTGCAGTGTCCTTGGTAAGTAGGACGCTTATTGGCATTTGAATCCGCAGAATGCCATGCGCATGAGCCAGCCTTACAGGACTTCAAAATTAAATACTGCTCAGAAGGAAAGACAACTCTGATCTTCTCTTCCATGGTGAGTAAGGACACAGCGGAGCAGCCTGGCATGGTAATTGTCTCTTCTGGTGGTCAATCCCTAGAAACCTTGTAGGACCCTTCAAAATTTTGCTTTACTGCCAACAAATTTCTCATTATGCCCCTGATTCCACAATCTTTAAAAGGGGTTTTCCATTGAAAAGAGTGGAACCCTTGTAGTATGAATGGGGCAGCTGTCCCTAATTCTCACTTGGTTTTGTACCTAAATAGCAGAGTTGGAGAAGCGCAGTCTAAAAGCAATGGGCTCTGACGCTGTGGTAAAAATTCAGATGACTCCTTACTCCTCAATCACTGTCAGCAACTGAATGTCAAATGCATCTGGTCCCACAAGTTTTAGTCAGCTTTCCAACAGTGGTTCCAAAACAGATAATTCTAGGGGGCAGCTATTTTGTGCAACTAGCTTTGGGGGCTACTTATTTATATTGTAAAAACAACTTACAATTTGTATCCTTCAATGTATAATAATGACTAAAATGCTCGTTTTCCACATCATTAAAAGTTGTCTTAACCTATTTTGAAACGTATACACTGGTTTGAAGCTTACATCTTTCGAAAAACCAAGAAATAGAATTTCATTGCATCCAGATTTTACTATTGCTTAGCTGAACCTTTGGGTTAAATTTCATGACACCGCCTTTATCCAATCTCTATTTTGTTACTATAGTTACCTGCGCCATAGTTGGTATTTAAGGATCTATTTATAGTTCTCAGCCATTGTTTGAACCCAAAAACAACTTAGTATTTTCAATAAAGATGTTGCTTTTAGCTTGTTGTACACAAAGGTAGAACTGAAAATGACAATGTTGGCATTTATACTATAAAATATAAATAGATTGCAGGATCACTATATTTGAAAGGTACCCAATATCTGACAATGATACTCATTGTGGGGGTTTAAAAGTCCAGTATTTTTAGCAGAGGAAGGATGTGCAGCCTCTTCTGTGAAAAGTACCCACAGTTCAGTAAAGGGAAGGTAGTGCATACGTGTGCGGTGAAGTACACAGAAAACGTGTCACAGCGCACATTAAAATCCTGCTGTTAGGTACACAGTGGCTCAGACAAGCCAGGAAAGGAACGCTGAAAAGCAAATAGTCGCTGCAGCCAGTGAGAAGCTGGATGTCCACCCCCCCTCTTCCCCCACTACATCCCTAGGGACATTACCTTTTTCACATCCTCACTCACGTTCACAGCTGATGCTATATTGGGAAATACAGCTGACAGCTGCTAGAAGCTATAAAAGGACAAGGCACAGGAGTTATTATTTAGAACAAAACTGGCAGAACACACATATGAGACGTCTTATAAAAGAACTGGTAGAAGAGTCACTCACTCAATCATTAGAAGGTAAGCAAATGCTGCCCATGACTTCATTGCTAAAGTGTTATTATTAAATTACATGATATATATGAGTACTGAGCTGTTTATATATATATATATATATATATATATATATATATATTAGAGACATGATACTGCTTTTTATGCAAAAATTACACATAGAGGGCTTTTCTATGACATTATAGAATGGTTGGGTTTAGTAAGTCATCTACAATAAATGAAAGATCATTTGCCATCTGGCACACTAGATGAAAGTAATATTTAAATCTCTGTTCCAATTTCAACTAAAATGTTAGGTTATATAATTAACAATTTTTATTGTTTTCAGCAATGAGATCCCATCTCCTGACTTCGGTAGAGGAGCTTCCTGCTATCAGTGAGAATACAGAGGTGAACGCTCAATGTGAAAGACTAACTGCAAATACCCACATGGACAATGGACTGGAGGATTATGTGAAGTCCATTCAGACATTAGCGCAGCCCAGTTCATTATCAACAGATCACATGCTACTTGGACAGAACAGGAGTCAGCGAAGGACCCGCTCTAGACTTAGATCATCATTGAGGGTCTGTGAAACCAAAGTCCTAGCTGTTGCACAGGAATCCACCTGTCATGCCAATCTAGTTTCCTTACAGACTAATGCTGACCCACTTGCCTGGTTGTACAGACAGAGTGGAAAAGAAAACCAAGGGTATCAAGAGCCCTCTGCAGCTGCTCAGCGCATCTTTACTCAGAGAACAAGATCAGCTAATTCTTTAAACCTGTATAAAACAGATGACACAACCAGGAGAGCACAATCTAGCAAAATTCACAGCAAGGAGAATTTGCAAGAAAGAATAAACCTTCCATCACACCTCAAAAAAAATGCTGGTTACAGCAGCCAGGGACCAACTAGAAGACTTCATAAATCACTGTTACCAGTGATCTATGAGTTATGATTTGATCTAGGAATAAAAATAGACTGTATTTAATAATTTAAATATGTCTAGACTTCATTTGCTTTAGAGAGAGACTGTTATTTGTCTGAATTTTACAGACCTGCACTAATAAATATTTATTTTAAACACTGTTACTCTTTTTCTAGTTCTTAGAAATCTATTTGACATTATGTGGCAACCTGAAATTCTTTACATCATCTTGGAGCAAGATATTAGGCAGATACATAGCTTGCTCTGTGGATCACAGATTACCAGGGCCTAATCAACCAATAGGCTGATCAGGCTGCAGCCTGGGGCGCTAGGACCTGGGGGGCGCAACGCCGACAGCAGTTAAAAAAAAATTAAAAAATACTTTTTTTTTTTTTTCTACTTTTGATTAGGTTCACCGTAGGCGCCCCTCCCCCCTACTCAACACTGTTGCTCCCTCCTTCACTCTCTTCCTTCTACTCTCCCCTCTCCTCCCTCCTCCCCCGTTCCCATCCCCCCCCCCTCCTCACTGGCACAGCAGTTACCTGTATCGTGCAGATTGCCGTGCAGGAAGAAAGTGAAGTTGCTCGGAGTGGACGAGTCTGACTTGATCAGCTTATCTTCAGGATCAGAGCTCATTCGCTCTGTCTTCAAAAGGTGCCGAGTTTGTCTGCCAGGGACCTCACTCGCCAGAGATAGGAAGGGCTGTGCAGTGATCCAGACACTGCTAGGTCAAAGCTACCATAATGTGTGGATGTGTGTGCAATATGTCCAGGTAGAGGAAGGATTTGTTTGGTTGAGTGTCCAGATAAATAATATATATATACTTTGCAGGCAAATTACCTCTCTGTGCTGATATTAACCAATTGCATCTGTCACATCCCAGAGGTTCCCAGCTTCAAACTAATATGACATCACAAGGGTGTGTGGCATTGTCACTGTGTAGCTTCCTAGCTCTGGTGGATAACTTTTTAGCTAACTCATTCTTTAGACTTTTCCAAAGAACATTACATTGAAATCTAGAGTGTTGTACAAAATCGTGTGCAATGCCCCAAATTTGAACCTTTTGCATGCATTTCAGAGTAATTGATTTATTGTGACACTACTAACCCATTTATAACACATACATTTATATGTATATATATTTACAGTTTATACATATATAAATATGTAATATATTTATAATTTATACATATATAATGTAAAGGGTTAGGGTTTATTCTTGGATTACGTTAGTTTTCAGAATAATGCTTAGAGCAGGTGCAAACTCCAGATGCTAGAAATGGGCTAAATTAATGGCAGGTCTATGTGAATGTAATGATTACGTTTTTAAAGGTTAAGCTCAATGCATAATTTTGCTTTCAATTTTTACATCTCATTCCCTTACTACTAAAACCACATAGTCACATATTTGGTGCTGTGTAATGAATGATTGTTCTAGCATGAATTATTTAGAACTTTGAATCCAAATTGTGCTGGTCTGATCGAACCTGAGTGGATAGACATGTGGTGTGTCTAATAAGTTTATCAGAAAAACCAGCACAGTGCAATTTATATGAAACATTCCCCAGGTTGCCATACCCAAATAATTGTCTATTAGAGCTGTTACTTTTTTTTAAAAAAAATTGTATGACAGGTACACTTTAAGATTGAGGTTCGTATTTTATTTATGTCTTTTACTCTAGTTTTTTTTTTTTTTAAATAAATCACTTGAAATCGTGTACTTTTTCCATTGTCTCTCATCTTACTGGAACCCTCTTAATACCCCTTAAATAGAATACTCCTGATTACAAAGAAGGTCAGGTTTTGAATGTTATTCCTAATAAGGTACTGTAAAAGTATAAGGTCATTGAAGCTGTATGTGACATTTGTACTTTATATGATTAGTGTGTTCTAAGGGGAAAGGAGTGTGAGGGGGACAGTGTGTGCAGAAAGTGGGAAAGTGTGCGTTTTGAGCTGGTCAGTGTGTGTTTTAAAGGGAATAGAGTGTAATGTGCAAGAAAGAGCTCAAACTGTGTGCAACCATTGGGATAGATTTGGATTTGTCAAAGTAGTTTTAGGATTAGAAAGTCCCTTAACAGGCTGCAATAACGTTCCTGCATCAGCGAAAAAGCTGGAAAACTGACATCACTTGTATAGAACAGTTATTAGGTCACTTGTCTCTATTCCCCCCCTTTGTAGAACTGCAAGAGCACCAGCACAGCCTCTAACAGGGATTTACTAATTCTAAATGTCCCCACTTGTCAGAGTTCCTTCTGGTTCAAGTTTCACGAGGATGCTCATAAGGATGCTCCCTAAATAGCCTAACCATTGAGGGTTTGTAATGTTTGCACATTTTCAAAACAGGACCCCAACTTGACAGAAGACAGCTAAACAACAATAAAGCTGCAAGAAGAACAGCAAGAACAGGTAAGAGAATCTGTCTAAATTTATTTGCTGGAGAATACTCCTGAATTTTCTGTTATTGTTTTGAAGGGGAGGGGGGGCACTACGGGTATATTAGCCTAGGGTGGCCAGAACCCTTAATCAGGCCCTGCAGATTACACAAGTATTTTCATGTTAATTCTAAAATTACTCGTATAACCTTATATTGGTGTGGTATTTTATCCAAAATACTATAGACTTTTTATATAATTATGGTATACTAAACTGCACTTAAAAACCTTACTGCTGACATTTTCATCATATTGTGTATTGATGCTCCTCTTTAGTGAATGTAGGAGGCAGGGCACATTCATCATGTAATTGTGTATTACTGAGTAGCAGCACGTAATTATAATGCTTTGTGAATATACCAGTATTCAATATTTCAATATTCACATTTACACAGTCCAAAATAGTGAGCAGGATACCAACATTTTAATAGGTTATCTTGAAGTCACTTGAACATACATACATTTAAATCACAAAACAAGTATTATTTAATCCAGTGTGTTGCTCCTATTTAGCATGATTGTTAGTACTTGATTACAGGCTGCTGTTGTTGCTTTATCTGCTGACAAGAAGGTTTTTTTGTCTTAAAAATGTTCTATAGAAAACATAGGTGGATAAGTATCATCATAAACCAATAAATAGGGTTGGGATTGTAATGCCCAATAAATTGAATCACAGAGGTTAATTACAGCACATCTAGTTATACACATAAATATGCTTTATATTGTTGATCAGTCCAAGTCTGAACTGTGAATTGTCTATCTCGTATTCTTGCAAAATGCTATTTTATTTTTGTTGAGTGTGTTCTACGTTAGGAAACTGTTTTTTTAATTTTTCATTTATTATTATTTAATAACATTTATTATGATTTATACAGTGCCACCATATTACAGTGCTTTTCAGAGAATACTGAGTCTGAATCATTCACATTTGTCCCTGCTGAACAGAAGTAAAAATAATCAAGCCAGAACAAAATACTAAGAATTAAGTTGCAAATTCATGAGAAACACATAACTAATGACGGACAATTCAACGTCTTCAATTTTGTAGGGGAAAAATAAAAGTAACTCAAATCTTTAAAAACACAACTTAACAAAAAATTATAAACACACAAATAATGTCTTCAATAACTGTCCCTCATCTTTAACAGGTAACATATATTTGGTATCTACCAGTACAAAAATGGAATAATATAAGTAATTATGTTTTAAGGTATATTTCTGATGTGTGAAAATATTGTTTTTCTTTTGTTTGTTTTGGTAGCAATTTTTAAAAATATGTAAGTCTTATCAATCATAAAAAATAAATAACTAAAACAAAATATATTATCTGTTCAACTAGCACCCCAAATCATTTTCTCCAGGCTAATACATTGATCCAGGGACCTCTCCTGTGTCTCCCTCTGTTTTCCAGATAGCCATCAATGTTACTTGTATTCAATCTCGCTTACTTACTTAATATTGTACTTCAGTGCAAACTTTTTACCAAACAACCGCTACTAATCAATGATTATCTTTTATTTATCTAGTGCAAGTTAGACACTGAAAGCAAGTGTTAAATTGATTGCTATGGTTTAGTGCAAATTTTGCAACTAAATGTAATGTTAGCAGATTGAGTTGTATCCTTATTTTGTATTTGTAATATTACTGATTTGATGACTAAGTAGTTTGCTTGTTTTATTTAGTTTGTGGTGCAGTATTTTTTTCTGCAGTTAGTTTACAAAATCCCCTGACTTTTATGCTGGGGGAAGCGGGACTAATTTCATCATCATCATTTATTTATATAGTGCCACTAATTCCGCAGCGCTGTACAGAGAATGTACTCACATCAGTGCCTGCTCCAATAGAACTTACAGTCTAAATTCCCTAACACACACACAGACAGACAGATGGGTCAATTTGATAGCAGCCAATTAACTTACTAGGATGTTTTTGCATTGTGGAAGGGAACCCGAGCGCCTGGAGGAAACCCACGTAAACACGGGGAGAACATAAAAACTCCACATAGATAAGGCCATGGTCGGGAATCAAACTCATGACCCCAGTGCTGTGAAGCAGAAGTGCTAACCACTAAACTACTGTGCTGATTTACATGCATCACTGCTTTGGGGGAGCACACACATGAATAGGGGGTGTGTTTACATGTCATGGAGGCATGCACAGCTCTTATGATGCGCTGAACCACCACAGCCCCCCTCTTCTCCCCTAAAATCACGCATTTATTGCCGCATACACCTCTGTATGCAGGGTAGCAGTGAATGGGTCATATATCCCAACCATCTAGTCTGATCGAGAAAGACTCCTCAAATCGTGACTGTCCCGCTTAAATCAGTACAGTTGGGAGGTATAGTTTATGTTCTGTAGCTAGGCTAGAAGGGTTTCTGTAGAAAACTTGGTATGTAATAAGTAGACAGTGTGTGTGTGTTGTGGGCTGAATTAGGTTAAAAGTCAGGAAAGTAATAGAAAATAATGACCATGACAATAAAATGCCCCACTTTCATAGGAGCATTTTCTGATCCACCACCTTACAATATTCTGCATGCAAATACAATGCCGACACAAATGCTAAATAGATTCAGAATATCTGGCTCTCAGCCGGAAGTGGGACATATGTTAAAGACTAAAGGGTCTACATTTTAAAAATCGCCAATAAAGCTGATTTACTATCACCGCTTATTACAGCATTGAACATCACTTATTGGCACAATTAAATATAGGCGGCACTTTATGAAACTTACTGCTGAAGGGGGCACTACACTGGTATTGCTGGTGCTCATCCCTTCATCTATAGGGAGAATACAATAAAAATGCTGATCTCCCTGACACGACTAGAAGACATACGATTCCCCAAAAATATATCTGCAGTTTGAGCTGGCGTTAAAATATATATTAAAAAACAATCAATTCATCAGAGGTTACATAGCAGGATATCTGAGATGGGCAAGATTTTCCATTATCCTGGCAACTATCTGATAAAGGCATGAAGCGGTAATTGTGCATGCGTGGCCCAGCTAGTTGGTTTACACATATGCAGTGGAACTGAAAGCCCAGACTTGGGGGTATATTTACTAACCTGCGGGTTTGAAAAAGTAGCCTATAGCAACCAGTCAGATTCTAGCTGTCATTTTGTAGAATGTACTAAATAAATGGTAACTAGAATCTGATTGGCTGCTACAGGCAAAATTTCCACTTTCTGAAAGCCGCAGTTTAATAAATATATACCCCTTGGGCACTTGGAAAATCAATGGCATAATGAGGTTAACTCTATACCAAGAGATTTAGGCCAAAATATATCTGTATCTGTTTGGAATACATCTTTTAATAAGGAATCAATAAAATAAAATATTTAAATTTTAGCTGGACTTTCAGAAGCCCCCATGAAAGAGACTTTGCCCTTTCAGTTTATGACATATGGAATTAATGACAGATTATTCTGTCATACTCTTGGGGAGCAGTTCATGAAATATCTATATAGATATGACATTTTATCTCTATTATCATGATAAATAGATAGATCAAGTAGGCCCACATTAGATATTTCATAATCTGGGTTCTGTGTGGATATTCACAATTGTCTTTATTTATTTATTTGTGTAAGTGTCTATCAGTGTTGCACATCTAGTCACTGGAATTTTAAGCCATTCTTCTTGGCAAAATTGCTCAAGGTTGAATGGTGATCATTGATGGACAGCAAGTGTCAAATGGTGCCAAAGATGCTCAATTGGCTTGAGAGCTGGGATTTGACTGGGCCGCTTCAGGACATTAATCTTTTTGGTGGAAAGCCACTACACTGTGGCTTTTCTGTATGATTTGGTCATTGATAAATCTTCTTCCAACTCCAAGCGGCCTTCTCAATATCAGTAGTCTAAGACATCACTGGCCTGCTTCAAAAGTTTTCAGATTGCTGACCAATCAATCAATTAAAATAATTAACAGAACCCAGCTAGGCTAAGCCTCAGGCTAGAATTGACACAACACCTCTCTCAGGTGTTACCACTAACCTCCGGTACTGATGACACATGTGGGGAATCACCAATCAACCAGACACTATAAGAACCTGCTCAGTACACTCCACAGTATCCAAGTATCAATTGTGTCCAACATCGATACTCCCACTCCTATTCTAGGACTATACTAGGAAGTATAGCAGCTATTTGTGTTTCTGCAACTTCTGTATCCAGTCTCCAACAGCAGCACACACGCACCTGCATTTCCATCTGCTGTGCTTTCGGCAGAGTCAGAGAGGGAACCAACTACATTGGGCTGAAACCTGAGCCCTCAATTAGCGAAGTCCATAACCTGTGAGGGTCCCTTAGTGTATTTTGTTGTGCCAATCTCTCCTGCTAGTTATTGTCATCTGTGTGTGTATAGTCCACTACAGTTGCTGTCTATCTCTGTTCTACAGCATCACTGAATTCTACTACATTGTATCCACTTGTTTACTGCCTTCGCAGTGCCAACACCTCTGTGTACCTAATGGTACGCTACACACTGTTCAACGAGGGCCAACACATCCATGTACCTTATTGCACACTATGTGCTGTCCAACCGTTGTCAACACCTTCGGGTACCTTAGTAAACGACGCCCAGGCAGTGTCTACAAATTCTGTGTACTCCGTTGCATGTTACCTAACCCCCACAGTTCGTGTACTCAGCTGTACCCTCAGCATTTTGACTACAGTATCAAACACCTCTCTCCCTGTCTGCTCTGTTTTTCTGTGGAGCACATGAATTTCTCATCATGCTTCTGAAGTGTTTGGAAAAAGCTGTGAGCTTGGTTGGGACATCTAAAAAACTTTTAGATTGTGACGAAACGCGTTGGGCCTATCACCTGTCAGCTATGTCCACTGTCGTCACGGAGACTCCCGGAAGTTCAGAGACCATATACCTGTCAAACATACTAAGCGGGATTTACATCCTTATGGGTCACTAGACGCCAGCCCGCAGAATAGGAGTCATAGACTAAAGAAACCTTTTGATGTGCTGCATTTCACACTCAAATGTGAGTTGCTTTTAAGATGTTTATATAAGAATAAATTGTGTTTTGATATACTATACTATCTAGCGCTATTTCTTCTGCTCCCTTTCATATTATCTAATATATGCAGGGCTGGATTAAGGGAAGGGAGGCCCCCCAGCCATGAGGCCCCCTCCCCCGTGAACTAACTTCCTTCTGTTGTTCCACACCCCTGTAGCACTTATGCTGCGCGCAGTATTCTCCTTACTGAGGAGATCTCATGAGAGTGAGACTGTGACTCATAGTCACACTCTCACGAGATCTCCTCAGTAAGGAGATTACTGCGCTCCTCGTAAGTCCTACAGTGACAGCAGGCAGCTAACAGCATAACATTTGCTGTTAGCTGCCTGCCATTTTCCTTGAGCAGGTGTCAATCGGAGCTGGGGACGGGGACGCCCCTGACCTGATGAATGCCGGCAGGCCCCCCAGCTGCCCAAGGCCCCTGGGCTGTAGCCCCTTTAGCCCTATTGTTAATCTGGCTCTGACTATATGAGAAAACGATCCATACAACATGATGGGATGTGAGGATCATCATATCAACTAAGGTTGGACACAAAGGCATAAGGAGGAGCTATTACCATTTGCGTAGGATTTTAGAAATATCCCTAAAGATATACAATCTTTTCAACATAAAATCCAAGTCTGATTATTTTTGGACATTTATACCACTCTGCTCAGCCAAAGTTGGCAATTGACATTGCTACTGTTTTTATCAAAATACCTGTTTTATATATATGGTGTAAGGTTTTTTATATATATCATTTGATGCATATCTCAGTTACATATTAATATTGGATATATCATATTTACATGTTTACTGATATACATGGGTAGAACTTAATCAAAGAGGAAATATTTGTTTATATATATGCTATAGATATAAGATTCTCTTGCGACATATTATTGTTTTTTCCTTTCCCTCCCATTTCCCACATTACTTGCGCCCATCCCATACATTCTATTCGAATTTTGCCTTTTGAGTACTATCAGGATACTCTTTTTTTTTTTTTTGGGAATAGTGGCAGCATATCTTCTTCTTTTTCCTTGGCCTTGTTCACGGTCACTAGAGAGCTCTCACCGGTACCACTTGTATATGAGAATTCTCAGTACAAGTACTCCAGTTTTTACTTTGAGTATCTTGTAATGCCCTTTGGGCTTTGTAGTGCTCCAGCTGTATTCCAAACCCTCATGAATGATATTTTCCAAGACCTTCTCTATCAATTCATCATCATCTACCTGGACGATATTCTGATATTTTCTCGAGACCTCCCTTCACATAGGGAGCATGTAGATCAAGTCCTGACTCATCTGAGAGAACACAACCTCTTCTGTAAACTTGAAAAGTGCCTTTTCGAGCAACCTCAGATTCCTTTCTTAGGCTACATCCTCTCGGGCACAGCTCTTCAAATGGACCCAGCTAAACTAAGAGCAATTGTGGATTGGCCCTTGTCCACCGCTTTGAAAGCTATTCAACGCTTCTTTGGCTTCGCCAACTACTACAGAAAATTCATCAAGGGGTATTCTACCATCAATGCCCCCATTACTGCTCTTACCAAGAAATTAGCTAACCACAAGCTTTGGTCCCCCAAGGCCATCTCTGCATTTGAGCATCTAAAGTCAGCCTTCTCTTCTGTTCCTATTCTTCAGCAACCTGATTGCCAACGTCCCTTCTTCTTGGAGGTAGATGCATCTTCTGTGGGCTCTGTGAAGTTTTGTCTCAACGTGACACGTCTAGGAAACTACATTCATGTGGGTTTTTCTCTCGCAAATTCCTCCCAGCAGAAAAGATTTAAGGAATAGGAGATCAAGAATTATTGGCTATTAAATTAGCCCTGTCTGAATGGCGACATCTGTTGGTAGGGGTCTTGTTTCCTATTACGATATATACCGACCATAAGAATGTCATGAGCCGCGGCGGTACATCGCATCCTGGTGTGATCTAGCAGCCGGGCCGTCTTGCCTGTGTCCCTGATCCTTTGGCCTGTATCCCGGATTCTGCTGACCTGCTCATGACCCCGACCCTTTGGCGTGTGTTTGACTATCCCTCTCTGCAAGTGACCCCTGACCTTGGCTCATTCTCTGGAATCACGGACTGCCATAACTCTCCGTTCCTGGGTGCCCCGCAAGCCAGTACACATCTCACGACCCTCCGATTGTCTGACGCCAAGTCTGTTCCCACCACCAGGGGCAACAGTGAATACCTGACTTTCGGAGTAGACTCCGGGTTTTGTGTTTCAGCCAATGTCGCCATTCCTCAAATGCCCATTTAATAGCCAGCAGTTCTCGGTTACCCACATCATAATTTCGCTCAGCCGCCGAGAATTTTCGTGAGAAATATGCACACGGGTGCAGTTTATGATTCCGAGGATCCTTCTGGGACAGGACAGCACCAGCACCTTTATCAGAGGCATCTACCTCGACAATAAACGATAATTCAGGGTTAGGATGTTTTAATACTGGAGCGGAGGCAAAGGCAGACATCAGAGCTTCAAAAGAGGCAATAGCATCAGAGGTCCAATTCGTAGCATCACCCGCTTTATGGGTTAGGGCCGTAAGAGGCGCTACAATGTCAGAGAAGGAATGAATAAATCTGCGATAATAGTTCGCAAAGCCCAAGCTTTGTAGGGCCTTCAGATTGGTTGGCCGTACCCAATCTAAGACTGCTTGGACCTTGCTGGGATCCATGAATAAACCCTCCGGAGAGATAATATAGCCTAAAAACGAGACTTTTTGGACCTCGAACTCGCACTTCTCTAACTTGGCGAAGAGTTGATGTTGTCGAAGTTTAGTAAGAACCTGTTTCACATGGAGGTGGTGCTGTTCCACGGATGAAGAATATATTAGGATATCAGCCAGGTATACTACGACAAAGCGCCCCAGGAATTCTCGTAGCACATCGTTAATTAAGCAGGTGCGTTGCATAGGCCAAAAGGCATAACCAGGTACTCATAGTGGCCTGAATGGGTATTGAATGTGGTCTTCCATTCAACTCCGTTCTTGATGCGTATAAGGACGCATCAAGTTGCAGGCGGCAAGTCCTCCGGAACCTGTCGCACCTTTGCCCTACAATTCTACCTTGCGTCTTCCAGCCCACTCTAAGTTTGACGGGGACCCCATATTATGCCGGGGCTTCCTGAATCAATGTTCAATACAGTTTGAACTCCAGCCACAGAACTTTCCCACTCAACGGTCCAAGGTGGCTTATCTAATATCACTACTATCTGGCCAGGCTCTAGCCTGGGCTTCACCTCTTTGGGAACATGATGATCCACTTCTGGCTGATAGCGCTGCGTTCATAGCAGCATTTCGCAGAATCTTTGATGAACCGGGAAGAGTCACCTCAGCAGCAGCCAGCATCCTCCGCCTTCGTCAAGGTTCCCGCTCGGTTCCCCAATACGTCATCCAATTTCAAACGCTGTCATCATTTGCCCATGCAAATTGGACGCTCCCACCTAACCCCGGAGGAACGGGACAGAAGATTTAAGAACAAATTGTGCCTATATTGCGCTGATCCAGGACATCTCCTGAACTCCTGCTCCAAGAGGCCGGGAAATGCCAGACCCTAACCTGTTCCGGAGAGGTCAGATTATGGCTTTCCAAAACCTCTCCCTCTATCGAAATTCTCTAGATCTGTTCCTTTCCTGTTACCCTCTGTGGGCCCTCCGGTCCCATCTTTACTTCTGCCCTCCTGGATTCTGGAGCTGCAGGAAATTTTGTTTCTTTTTCTTTGGTTTCATAGGCTTCCATACCCACCGTGCCTTTGGGGATTCCAGTTTCCATCACAGCCATAGATGGGTCCCGAATTGCTAATGGTACTGTGAAACTCTGTACCAAACCTGTCGTTCTGCAAGTTGGAGTGCTTCATCGTGAAGAAATCACATTCCATGTGCTTCCCTCTGCCACGACTCCCATCATACTGGCACTACCCTGGCTTCAGCAACACTCCCCTCAGATAGATTGGTCCTCTTCTCAGCTTCTCTCTTGGGGTTCGGGGTGCTTCCAGAGGTGTCTCTCGAGTTCAACCTCTCCGGGCCATCTCTACTTCACCTATACCCACGACTCTACCCAAGCAATAACATTCCTTCCTGGATGTCTTTTATAAAATTCGCTCTGAACATCTGCCACCCCATCGTGCATGGGATTGTGCCATTGAACTCCTGCCCGGGAAGAGTCCTCCTCGCGGTCGAGTATACCCGCTATCATTACCTGAGACCTCCGCTATGTCAGAGTATGTTAAGGAGAACCTTCTACGTGGCTTTATCAGACCTTCATCATCCCCTGCCGGGTTTTTTCTTTGTGAAAAAGAAGGACGGATCATTGAGGCCATGCATTGACTATTGCGGATTGAATGCTATAACAATAAAAAAAAGTTATCCCATCCCACTCATCACTGAGCTCTTCGATCGTATCAAGGGTGCTAGTGTCTTCACCAAACTAGACTTAAGAGGTGTCTATAATCTCATTCGGATCAGGGCCGAAGACGAGTGGAAAACGGCATTCAATACACTTGATGGTCATTACGAATATCTTGTAATGTCATTTGGCCTTTGTAACGCACCTGCTGTCTTCCAAAGTTTCATCAATGAAATATTCAGAGATTTGCTTTATGTTTGTGTCGCCGTATATTTAGACGATATTTCTCCTAACCTCTCATCCCATCGTCTCCACGTAGCAGAGGTCCTCTACAGGCTACGTCAAAATCACTTGTTCTGTAAAAATTGGAAAAATGCTGCTTCGAATTCGACCAAATACCGTTCTTAGGTTACATTGTATCCGGAGCTAAACTACAAATGGACCCAGACAAAGTGAAGGCAATCTTAGAATGGCCCCTTCCATTGGGTTTGAAACCTATTCAGCGATTCCTTGGCTTCGCCAATTATTACAGGCGTTTCATCATGGGCTACTCCACCATCATAGCACCCATTGTGGCCCTTACACGGAAGGGTTCCAACCCTAAATCCTGGCCATCAACCGCTGTGGACGCTTTTGACTTCCTCAAAAGGGCCTTTGCTTCCGCACCTATTATCAGGCAACCCGACTCCTCTTCCCCATTCTTTTTAGAGGTTGATGCTTCAAACGTGTGCATTGGAGCGGTGCTCTCTCAAAAATCTCCCCAAGGTCAATTCCACCCTTGTGCCTTCTATTCTAGGAAGTTCCTTCCAGCAGAGAAGAATTATGCCATAGGGGATAAAGAATTATTGGCAATCAAAGTGGCCCTGTCGGAATGGCGGTATCTTCTAGAAGGAGAAAGACACCCGGTTACAATCGTCACCGACCAAAAAAATCTTCTATACCTCCAAACCGCTCAGTGCCTAAACCCCAGACAGGCACGATGGTCCATGTTCTTTTCTCGCTTTGAGCTCCGTATTACCTTCAAGCCTGGGAACAGAAATAAAAAAGCCGATGCCCTTTCCCGCGCGTTTCCTATGCAAGTACTCTCTGAGGACGAACCGTCTTATCCTATCCTGAATCCTAACTGTCTAGTGTCTGCTACACAGCTCAAGTCTCCTATTCCTCCATCTGGGAAAACCTTTGTATCTCTTGGACTTCGCCATAAGCTCTTGAAACATTTCCATTCCACCATTTTCTCTGGTCACTCGGGCATCCGTAAGACCACGGAATTAGTTTCCAGAAATTATTGGTGGCCCAGTCTACACTCCGACATCAAAGACTTCGTCTCCACCTGTAGTATTTGTACACAAAACAAGTCTTCACATCAACGTCCCGCCGGCAAACTACTTCCTCTGCCGGTTCCTCAGGAACCTTGGACCCATATCAGTATGGACTTTATAACTGATCTTCCACCAAGCAAGAACTGTACAGTCATATGGGTTCTAAAATGGCCCACTTCATCCCACTTCCTGGTCTTCCTTCCTCTCCCATTTTAGCATCCCACTTTGTTAAGGAAATATTCCGTCTGCATGGCTGCCCTCTCGAAATAGTCTCAGACCATGGAGTTCAATTTGTTTCCAAATTCTGGAGGTCCCTCTGCAAACTACTCGGAATCAAGTTGAACCTATTCTCTGCCTACCACCCCCAATCCAAAGGGCAGACTGAACGGGTGAACCAGGATTTAGAAACGTACCTCAGGATGTTCTCCTCTGCTAATCAGGATAATTGGGTAGATCTCCTACCGTGGGCTGAATTTTCTCATAACAATGCCTTCCATGAATCCACCTCTAAATCTCCCTTTCTGGTGGTCTATGGGCATCACCCTCCTCTTCCTAAATTCACATTACTCCCACCCACCCAGGTGCCTGCTGCAAACATACTGTACTGCAACTTTCTCTCCATATGGACTCAAGTAAGAACTTGTCTCAGGAAGTCATTTAGATGGTACAAAATGGCTGCTGATAAGAAACGTCGGGTCCTTCCCATCTTTAAAATTGGAGATCGGGTGTGGCTCTCCACCAAAAAATATTCCCTGCATGAAGCTGGCTCCACGGTTTATTGGTCCATATACTATCTCTCAAGTCATTAATCTTTGACTTCAGGTTACGCTTACCAGCCTCTCTACAAATTGTTAATTCTTTTCATGTGTCGCTGTTGAAACCACTGAAGATCAACCGATTCTTATCAGTATCCTCTTCTGTCGTTCCTAGAGCCCATCAGGAGGAGGAGTTTGAACTTAAATTCTAGATTCCAAGTATTATAAAGGTGGCCTGAAATACCTGGTAGACTGGAAGGGCTTCGGTCCTGAGGAACGCTCTTGGGTCCATGCTTCCGATGTTCACGCTCCTCGCTTATTGGAAAATTTCACAATAAATTTCCTACTAAAACCCTGTAGTAGACATGCGGTGCCCGTCTTTAAAGGGGGGGGGACTGTCATCCGCCGGGGTATCGGGCAGGCTACCCGACCCCCGGCAAACTTACCTGGCTCCGGCGGTCTGCTCCGTCCCGGGCACCGCCATCTTGGATTCGGGTCTGCGCATTGTCTTCATTGCCTTGTCCTTGCCTTCTGCGTTCCCAAGGGGTCTCGTCTAGCACTCTAGCAGGGGCCGCGACCTGCGAGCACGCGCAGCTAAGACCATACTGCTTTGCAGCGGTTCCTGGTGAACACCGTCTGTTCATTAGACTCCGTGCCCTGCGTGAGTAGTGCCAAGCTGTACGAACCCTAGGATTCGCTTCGTGAAGACCTAGTACCATCAGAGACCGTGACACCACCTACCTTTTCTCAAACTCCTATCTCCTCAGTTCCTGCAGTAGATTCCCTGCTACGCAAGTTTTCTCTCATTTTGACTCAAACCAAAAGTAATCTGGAGAAATCTGCTGCACGGGACAAAAAAATTTTCGATAAGAAAAAGTGTCCCGCACCTTCACTTCTTCCAGGGGATAAGGTCTGGTTATTCACAAAAAATATCCGTTTAAAAGTTCCTAGTATGAAACTAGCACCCTGTCACGGTGGAGATAGCAGCGCCTGCAAGTATTGGCACAGCTACACAAGGAGGCGCGAAGTCTACCGCGCCGTCGGTATTCACCAGGGGGTGCAAGGAAGTTTGAACTTCGCGGCGAACGACGTGCAGGTCGCGGCCCTCCCAGGTAGCTACTTGCGAGATGGGGGGCTATTCGTGATCGTGCAGGCAGAGTCAGAATCCAGGCGGGCAGATGAAGTACCAAATCAGAAGGCAAAGAGGAGTCAGCAGGCCGAGGTTAAACCGGGGTATAAAATGCAGGACAAAAGGAAGATCCAAAAGCGAAGTTAGGTGAAGCCGGGTCAGTAACAGGAGAAGTCAGGCAAATAGAAGATAACTGTAAGCTGGAACGCTGGAGACTAGTAAACCAGTTGCTCTGGCACCCTAATGGTGTCAGAGCAGAGTATAAATAGGAAGTGGTCAGTCCTCATTGGTGGGCAGCGGGTCGGCGGTCAGACGCTCTGACCGCCGGCAGGAAGTCCAAAAGCGCGTCCCGTTGCTATGGCGACAGGCGCGCCTGCGCACCACGCCGCCGGAAGACGCGTCCTCATTGCTTGGCAACGGGGCGCTCAGAAGGAGACAGACGTCCGTCCCTGCCTAACGAGGAGGCGCAGGGACGGCATCTGACAGTACCCCCCCTCACAATTGGGGGAAACATCAGGTACTGAGCAATGTTTAAGGAAGGCGGCTAACAATCTAGGGGCATGCAAATCTTCTTTAAAAACCCAAGATCTCTCTTCCAGGCCGAAGCCCTTCCAGTGTACTAGGTACTGCAATCGACCTCGGAATTTGCGTTCAGCAAGGACTTGACTAACCTCATATTCCTCGCCCATAGTAGTTGGAATGGCTTGAGGAACAGTAGAGGTATGATAAAATTTGTTGAGGACCAGCGGTTTAAGGAGGGAAATATGGAAGGTGTTATGGATTTTCATCCCAGGAGGGAGTTGGAGTCTAACAGTAACTGGATTAATTACTTGAGTCACCGAAAAAGGTCCAATAAAGCGAGGTGCCAGTTTCATGGAGTGAACCCGTAATTTCAGATTCCGGGTGGACAGCCACACTTTGTCCCCCACCTGGAGAGCCGGCACAACTCTTCTATGATGATCAGCGGAAGACTTATAATGACGTCCGGATTTGAGAAGGTTCTGTTTAGTAGAAGCCCATATTTTAGCCATATCTTGTGTTATAGCATGGGCGGCAGGGACCGTGGAAGGTGGGGAAAAGAACGTGGGAAGAGTAGGATGAGTCCCATACACAGGAAAGAAGGGGGA
The DNA here is from genome assembly GCF_038048845.1 of Mixophyes fleayi. Lineage (NCBI taxonomy): Eukaryota > Metazoa > Chordata > Amphibia > Anura > Limnodynastidae > Mixophyes > Mixophyes fleayi. Next base: position 117,330,177 of record NC_134407.1, on the reverse strand, counting down.
AAATCCAGAAGAAGAATGGATATGGTTGTTGTGTGTGTGAATTCGGCCCAAGGCAGCAGAAGACTCCAATTAGACTGGTTGTGTGATGAGAAGCAGCAAAGAAAAGATTCCAGGTCTTGTTTTACCCGCTCCGTCTGGCCGTTAGTTTGGGGATGATACCCAGAGGAGAATTTGAGGACAATACCTAGATCCTTGCAGAAGGCCCTCCAGAAGCGAGAAATGAACTGGACGCCCCGGTCAGAGATTATTTCCAGAGGACACTCGTGGAGATGAAAGATCTCTTTAATGAAGATTTGTGCTAATTTGGATGCAGATGGAAGACCTTTTAAAGGAACGAAATGGGCCATCTTGGAAAATCTGTCCACTGTGACCCAAATGGTGTTGAAGCCACTACTGGGTGGCAAATCAGTGATGAAATCCATCGAGATGCTAGATCATGGATGATCAGGAATGGGAAGAGGTTGTAACAGTCCTGCGGGAAGTTGCCTTGGCACTTTTTTCTGGGCACAAGTAGAGCATGACGCTACGAATTCCCGAACATCCATACGGACAGTTGGCCACCAGTAATGTCGTGATAGCAGCAAGAGGGTTTTCTCTGTACCTGCATGACCAGGGATCTTAGAGGCATGGGCCCAATGGAGCGCCTTTAGGCATAGATGAGGCTCTAGGAAGGAACAACCCACAGGGGGAGTACAGGTGATGGCCACAATAAAGGAAGGTTCTAAAACCGGTGGAGGTTCAGCAGTGGGTGGAGAGTCGGAGATATCAAAGGAACAAGAAAGGGCATCAGCCTTGGAATTCAGAGAACCAGCACGATAGGAGAGTATGAGGTCGAACCGGGCAAAAAATGAGGACCATCTTGCTTGACGGGGATTTAGACACCGGGCATCTCCAAGGTAGATGAGGTTTTTGTGGTCGGTAAAGATAGTAACTGGATGGCGGGCACCCTCCAGAAGATGACGCCATTCCTCAAGCGCAGACTTTCCTGCTAGTAACTCTTTATCTCCAATGCCGTAGTTAGACTCAGAGGGAGAGAACCTCCTAGAGAAGAACCCACAGGGTAGTAATTTTCCTGAAATGGACTCCTGTGAAAGGACTGCCCCGACACCCAGGTCGCGGCCCTCCCAGGTAGCTACTTGCGAGATGGGGGGCTATTCATGATCGAGCAGGCAGAGTCAGAATCCAGGCGGGCAGATGAAGTACCAAATCAGAAGGCAAAGAGGAGTCAGCAGGCTGAGGACAAACCGGGGTATAAAATGCAGGACAAAAGGAAGATCCAAAAGCGAGGTCAGAGGAAGCCAGGTCAGTAACAGGAGAAGTCAGGCAAATAGAAGATAACTGTAAGCTGGAACGCTGGAGACTAGTAAACTAGTTGCTCTGGCACCCTAATGGTGTCAGAGCAGAGTATAAATAGGAAGGGGTCAGTCCTCATTGGTGGGCAGCGGGTCGACAGGAAGTCTAAAAGCGCGTTTTGGCGACGAGCGCGCCTGCACACCACGCCGCCGGAAGACCCGTCCCCGTTGCTTGGCAACGGGGCGCTCAGAAGGAGACAGACGTCCATCCCTGACTAATGAGGAGGCGCAGGGACGGCGTCTGACACACTCAAGTTTATCGGTCCCTACCGAATCTCCGAGATAATTAATCCAGCAGCTTTCAGATTGGAACTTCCATCTTCACTACGGATTTCCAATGTGTTTCATGTCTCTCTGTTAAAACCGGTGGTACAAAATAAATTTTCAATCGTCACAGATTCTCTGCCTCCGGCTACTTCTCAAGATCAAACTGAATATGAGATTAAACAACTATTGGACTATCGTAGATCCGGAGGGTCACTGCAATTCCTGATTGGAAAGGCTATGGGCCTGAGGAACGTTCCTGGGTTAAAGCCTCAGACATTTATGCTCCTCGTTTACTCAAACAGTTTCGGAAAAAATCCCTAAAAATATTGTTAAGTGTCCGGAGTCCACCCCTAGGGAGGGGGGTGCTGTAACAATCCTGACCAGGTTTTGATACTTTCCCTGTCTGCTCTGTTTTTCTGTGGATCACATGACTCGCCCTCAGGGCGGGTAACTCTAACCTGCTCTATTTAAACTCAACACTGACATCTGCTCACTGTCAGTGCAACTTGTTGCTAGCCTGATTCCTTGGACTCTTGTGTATCCTGACCCTGTGTCTTCCCTGTGTAAGAGTTCCATTTCGTTGCCAAGTGCTGGAGCACTTCTCCTGGGACTCCCCTGCTGCAAGTATCTTCTTGTGCATATTACAAGACTTTCTTTTCTCTCAATTGTACCTCTACTGTGATTCACAGCCTGCTGCAAGTCTCTTCATGTGCATATAACAAGACTGTTATTGTGTTTATCCTTGTCACGCTCCATCGTGGCTAATTGACACCTGCATATTATCATCTGTGCTGTGAATAGACTGCTATTGTGTTTATCCTTGTCACGCTCCATCGTGGCTAATTGACACCTGCATATTATCATCTGTGCTGTGAATAGACTGCTATTGTGTTTATCCTTGCCACGCTCCGTCGCGGCTAATTGACACTTGCATATCATCATCTGTGCATATTTATATATATATATGTTTTTATCACTCATTGAAGTATTGAAGAAGTATATCGTGTCTTGCCTCCTTATTCTGAAACTAGTGAGACTCAGCATCAGGTCGTGTACAGGCCTGCTCTTACTATCAGACCTGTAACTACCAGCACCGTAACATTTTTCTCCGGGATTTCTCTGTACTTTGCATTTTCCCCTCTATTTTTATGAGCTTTCCAGTCCCTGCTGCAAAGAAGCATCCCCATAACCTGATGCTGCCACCACCATGCTTCACTGTATGGATGGACTTTTCAATGTGACGTGCAGTGTTAGGTTGGCGCCAAGCATGGAGCTTAGCATTGAGGCTGAAAAGTTCAAATTTGGTCTCATCAGACCATAAAGTCTTCCTCCACATGGTCATGTCTCCCACGTGTCTTTGGGTAAACTGTAGCCATGCTTTGAAGTCAGTTTACTACAACAAGGGCTTTGTCCTTGTCACCCTCCCATATAACCCAGATTTATGAAGCATGCATACTATTGTTGTCCCAGTACATCTCTGTCGCGAAAGACTGTAGCTCCTATAGAGTAGACATTGGCCTTTTGTCGGCCTCTCTTACTACAGCTCTTCTCATCCAGGCACTCTGTTTTGGAGGACAGCCAGTTCTAGTCAGATTTACAGTTGAGCCATATGTTCTTCATTTTTTTTTTTATGATGGATGTAACTGTGTTTCGGGACATATTCAATGTCTTGGAAATATATATATATATATATATATATATATATATATATATATATATATATATATATATATATATATTATATACATACACACACACACATTCCACAAAGAAAGCACTAAGGCTTTAATGTTTACATAGGCATGATCATGGACCAGTTTGACAGGAGTAGTAATTCTTAGTCAGAACTGGCTTAGAGAAATCAACCCCCATCTCCGTATGTCTGCACTTTTAAAACCCTTCCTCTATCCTAGTGTGGTTTGACTTCAGATGGACATTACGTTATGTTGCTGGATCACTTATAAATAACATATGGTATAAATTTATTTAATGGAAATAGGGCAGGTCGCTTATTTATATAATTGCAATGTACTGATTTTACTACATCACGTGGCACTTTGTATAGGAAATGCATTCATTTCTGAGGTATTGATTTCTGATGCAATAAGCATTTGTTGAGGAAGTCTTTTGTGTTGCTTCGAAAGGAAGCCATCATTAAGGCTAAATAAGTCTATTCTTGGGGGTAACCAACATGTTCTTTTTAGTCTAAATACACCACAGAAGGTCGTTACTGTTTTTCCTGAGTTGCCTTTTGTCCAGTGTGTCAGAATCTGTCTGAACATTGTAAACAGCACGTAATGTAGGATATCACAGATAAGTGTAAATTTTGTTAAGTATAAATTGCATTTAAAATCTACGTTTAAAGAACATCTCACGTCCTGATTTTAATCTCTGAATGAACTATTGCAGACTTCTTGGAACCGTCTAAGATTAGGAGTTACCCCCAGCTGACGTGTGTCAGAATGTGTATAAAAAGCGAGCTGCTTGAGCATGTAAAGTATCATTCCATCTGTACCTTTTGGATGTCGCTAGTACATTCAACTAGTGGCTGTAACTGTCCTTATTAGGACACTTGAGCTAATAAAACATAATTTTGCTTCAAGAACCTGCTTAGACGACTACTTACCCTACTGTAAATTCCTGTGACCTGCAGATAGACCCCAATCTAATCCATTCTCTGGTTCTTTTTAGGTGGACCCAATGTTTTGCCTGCTACCTGCAACTCTGGCCAGTGTGATAGGCCAGGGCGGAACCATCATCATCATCATTTATTTATATAAACCATCTGCAGAAACCCTGATCTGAAGGCAAGAGGTCAGGTATACCAACCCAGGTGTACCAGTAAGGGGGTACACTAGCAGCGAGAGTTACCCAGAAGGAAGTGTTGGAGCCTAGTGGTGGCAGCAGACTCCTCCTATTGTGGGCATATTTGGATAAAAAAAGGGGATGATAGCAAAGTAAGCCAGTCCCAAGCAACAACAGACAGGGTGGCATTGGCGGTCCATCCAGTCACACCTTAGCCTACACCCTTACCTGGGATTGGGTTTCCACTGGATCTCCCCAGTCCTCAACTCATTTGCAGGCACCTTGTGGTGTGTAGCTACAGCATGCCTGCTTCCGACATATAGACGCAATGGCCAGGAAGCATATTACAGAACTGACAGTATAGAAACAAAAGTTATGTTTACATAATAGTAGCAGTGTGTACAATCCCACCTGGCAATATGTAAGGTTTGTACAATGACATAAAATGCATACATACATGGTTAACACAACACAATCAATGTAATGTAAGCTCACAGTAGAACACTGCGCATGCATGAGTAAGTGCCAGTGTATTTAAATAGCTAAGCACAAAAGTGCTCACTTTGATCCTTTTGACCTGGTACACAATGGACTGCACCCATTCTTATTAAATTGTCAGTTGCAGTAACCTGTCCTAAATCGGTGATAAATGTTCTTTTTTCTTTCCCACCAATTAATCCCAAACTGCATACTACAATTTAAAATAAGAAATAAAAAGTGCATTTTAAGAAATGAGTGTTGATAATATGTGCAAAGAATCGGTTATTGCCTGAATCTTATAGATCTCACTTTTGACAACAGATGTCAAGATATTGGTTAAGGTACTTTCTATACGGTTAAACAGGATGATTGCCCAGCTGATCCACCCAGACCAGACGGGCTTCATACCTGGAAAATCTACAGCCATTAACCTCAGACGCCTCTTTACCCATTTGCAGATGCCGGGTGGATATGGAGATGAGGCTGTGGTTGTGTCCTTGGATGCAGCAAAGGCATTTGATTCTGTGGAATGGAAATATCTATGGGCAGTTTTACATAGAATTGGTATTAGTCCTAAATTATTTTCCTGGGTAAAACTGTTATACTCAGCCCCTATGGCCAGAATTAGTATTAATGGACACACTACATCCCCCTTTTATTTTGGGAAGAGGTAGCATTGTAAAGCCAGAAACCTATGCTAGCAAATAACAACAAGCAGTCCAGCATCAGCTACCACCCTTCTCTCAGCTATATCCCAGCACCTGCAATCTACACCCCCAACACCTTCATGATCAATATCCTCACAAGTGATCGGAGTTATTCCTGCATTCCGTTAGGCCCACTGCTGTTGCTCCTGCTGCTAGGTGTGGATGTTCACATTTTTCAGAGCCAGGCTACTCTGTGTATCATCTGCTTCACTAAGAGGCTTATTATTATTATTATTATTATTATTATTATTATTATTATTATTATTATTATTATTATCGTAGGTTTGTAAGGCACCACAGTGCTCCACAGCGTCGTACAGTAGGAAAGACAAGGACATACATAAAACAGGACACACGTCTGTTACAAATAAAAAGTTAAAAAAAGAAAAAAACAGGACACACGTAAAACAAGAACAGACAAGGCAGACAAATGAATGGAGACATGAAAACAAAAGGTATAGAGGACCCTGCTCATTAGAGAGCTTAAAGGGAAGAGGGCACAGCTGAAACAAGTGGAGCAAGTGTGGTTTAGAGTGGAGAATGCGATAGTTGTGAGGGTGCATTAATGTGAATAGTGTTATCGAGAATAAGGTCACCTCTAAAAAAAGAGATGTGTTTTCAAAGAGCATCTAAAGATTTAGAGGTAATATCGCTGACAACCTGTTTGAAAAACTAAGGGATGTCATTGCTGATCCTGCTTGGACTCTCCTGAGGATATGTGATCTCTGATATCGCTACCAATATTGTGAGAGCATTACATTCCCTGTTTTGCTCACACAATCAACTTGGTGGTACAGAACTTTTTAAAAAATGATAATGACATGCAGGAGTTGCTGTCTGGGTCCCAAAATATTTAGGGTCATTTTCGTGATTCTGCAACAGCATGTAGGAGAATGCAGCAGCTGCAAGAAGAATATAATTTAGGGGGAATGTACTTTAGTCCAGCGCAGTAGAGAATGTACTTTAGTCCAGCGCAGTGGAGAATACTTTCCGTGTTGACTTCAGTGATGATGGATTCCAGCGGGGATGAATAAGTATTGTTTAAGGATGATGTACACACTGATGAGGATGAATATGATGACAGTGTAGATTGCAGGTGCTGAGATCTAGCTGAGAGAAGGGAGCTAGCTGATGCTGGTATGCTTGGTAATATTTTGGGTAGAATGGCATGCTAGCAAGTTTATGTTTTTTGACAGTAAACTTTCACCTTTATTAAAGAGGTGTTTTTTTTTTTTTAAAAAAGGTACAAGTTTTTTATTTACATTCTGGTGATTTCCCTGACTTAAAACCACTATGCACTTGAACATAGGTTTTGGCACATGAGGAAGAGGGATTAGTATCATCATGACTGAGACCGGAGAGTTACAAGGACACTGCCACACCTCCTGTTTCTGTATGAACTACGGCACAGTAAAATGTGACTGGAGACTTTTAATAACACAGCCAGCCCTATTATTTGAATTTCTGTTTCAGCACTAAACACTGCCACCTCTCCTATTTCTGGGTGAGCTATGGCACAGTACAATGTAACTGCAGATTTTGAAGAGCACTGCCAACCATATTATTTATATTTCAGCAATGAAAATTAGCAATGGAGCAATGGATCTCTCCTCTTTGTGTGTTACCTATATAACACAGTACAAAGTGACTGCAGATTTAGAAGACCAAGCCTGCCAGCCCTATCATTTCTATTTCAGCAATGACAATTAGCAATGGAGCTCTCCTGAATGTCACTGGTAATTTTGAAGAACACTGCTACCACTCCTCTTTCTTTTCTACCTATGGCACTGCCCGACTCCACTAGAGACTGATAAGAACTGTGCAACCCCTTCTGTGTCCCTTTGTAAAATGGCTCTGGATTGCTGTGGAGGGTGGTACTTATAGAATCAAAAACTCGCAAGATCCGACGATGTAACCATGAGGTGTGTTCGGTTTTCGGGGAACCGAGCCTGGGCATCTCTGCTTTGAAGTGTGGTCCAGATGGAAAAATTCAAAATATTCGGTGTAATCTTTGTCCCCTAACTTTGATCCGAGTTAAGTGCGCCCAATACCCCTCCCTTATCCCCCCTCCCCTATTACTAAATCCATAATCATATACATATTCTATAAGACTAAGTTATACTAAGACACTTGATTTATTGTCATTCATGGGGTTTTTTTTCTACATCTTCCCTCCAGGACTAAAGGTACCCAGGATAGATATGCATGTATCTTTTAACAGATCACATTTCAAATCTACTTCTATATTAATACAAGGTTTAACATCTAGAATTTACTTACTTGTTATTCTCATTAATTGGGGAATATGATACATAATGGAATTATATTTGTTATTTTGTAAATTTTAATTCTGTTTTATTTGGAAAAAATTCAATAAAAAAATATTTGATAAACAAAAAGAAATGAGTGTTGTCACGGTAGGGCTACAGATGGTGCTACTGACTGGTATTCACATAACTAAACAAGAAGGTGCGGAGTCTAACGCATCCCTGGTATTCACCAGGGACCCCCGCAAGAAGTTATGGACTTGGCTGCGTAAGGTGCGCGGGTCGCAGTTCTCGAGGTTAGTCACCAATGCGGTAGTGTGGAACAGGAATGGTCGAATGGTCCGGGTCACAAGCCTAATAGGAGCGAAGTACCCAAGGATAATGCAGAGAATGGTCAGAGGGAAGCCAGAGATCTAAACCAAACAGACAAGAATGGTACCAGGGATAACACAAGAGAGTAGTCCGGGGATAAAGCCAAAGGTCAGAGCCAAAACACAATGCAGGAACAGAGCTGGTGAACCAATACTCAGGCACTAGATACAGCCAGAAGGAGGTATAAATAGAGGAAAGTGCTCCCTGATAGGCAGGGGTGAATAGCCAATCAGCTGCAGCTGAACCGCCGGTGAGCAGGAGTAGCACATCCCTTTGCTAGGCAAAGGGACGCGGACAACATTGCGCATGCAGCGTGGCCACCAGGAATCAGGAAGTGTCCAACTGCTAGCCAACGGGACACTGTCAGTGATGGTAGACAGGCATCCGTCCCTGGCACCTAGGAGAAGTGCGGGGACAGCGCTTGACAAGTGTTCTGTAACAGTAAAATAGACTTTGCGAAAACATAATTAGATATAGTTACAGTCATGGCCAAAAGTGTTGAGAATCACACAAGTATTGGTTTTCACAAAGTTTGCTGCTTCAGTGTTTTTAGAACTTTTTGTCAGATGTTGCTATGGTATACTGAAGTAAAATTACAAGCATTTCATAAGTGTCAAAGGCTTTTACTGACAATTACATAGAGTTTTTGCAAAGAGTCAATATTTGCAGTGTTGACCCTTCTTTTTGAAGACCTCTGCAATTCGCGCTGGCATGCTGTCATTTAACCTCTGGGCCACATACTGACTGATGGGCGCCCATTCTTGCCTAATAAATGCTTGTAGTTTGTCAGAATTTTGTGTGAGAATTTGCTTCTTGAGGATTAGCCACAAGTTCTCAATGGGATTAAGGTCTGGGAGTTTCCTGGCCATGGACCGAAAATGTCGATGTTTTGATCCCCGAGCCACTAAGTTATCACTTTTGTTTTATGGCAAGGTGCTCCATCATGCTGGAAAAGGCATTGTTCATCACCAAACTGTTCTTGGATGGTTGGGAGAAGTTGCTCTTGGAGGATGTTTTGGTACCATTCCTTATTCATGGCTGTGTTCTTAGGCAAAACTGTGAGTGAGCCCACTCCCTTGGCTGAGAAGCAACCCCACACATGAATGGTCTCAGGATGCTTTACTGTTGGCTTGACACAGGACTGATGGTAGCGCTCACCTTTCCTTCTCCGGACAAGCGTTTTTCCAGATGCCCAAAACAATCTGAAAGAGGATTTATCAGAGAAAATGACTTTACCCCAGTGATCAGCAGTCCAATCCCTGTACCTTTTGCAGAATATCAGTATGTCCCTGAAGTTTTTCCTGAATAGAAGTGGCTTCTTTGCTGGCCTTCTTGACACCAGGCTATCCTCCAAAGGTCTTCGCCTCACTGAGCATGCAGATGCACTCACAGCTGCCATTCCTATGCAAGCTCTGCACTGGTGGTGTCCTGATCCTGCAACTGAATCAACTTTGGGAGACGGTCCTGGCGCTTGCTGGACGTTCTTGGGCACCCTGAAGCCATCTTCACAACTATTGAACCTCTCTCCTTGAAGATCCAATAAATGGTTAATTTAGGTGCAATCTTACTAGCAGCAATATCTTTGCTTGTGAAGCCCTTTTTGTGCAAAGCAATAATGACTGCACGTATTTCCTTGCAGATAACCATGGTTGGTAACAAGAAGGACAGGACAGAGGTTATGGCATGGGGCACTCTAGGATAAGAGGTTGTGAAAAGTATATGTAATAAAATGCAAATCTTTATTGGTATATATTAAAATACATACATCCTAGCAAATAGAAGCTACGCGAAATGATTAAAAGAAAACAAAAACAGTGAAATTAAAAGTTGCAAATCAACTGCAACAATCGCTCTGTGGTCAAATTCTTAAAGCTGATAAATCATATAATATGATGTAAGTACATGAATCAGTGGGCAACTATAGAATCTTGATGCAGAGGTATATCTTTAAGATTTTATAAAATTATCTATCCTCTGTCTATCATACCATGGTAAGTGCCGAGTATAGATTGACGGTTCATACTGTCCCAATTCTTTTATATAGATAGGGAGCCTGTTACCAATTGCAGTGTTCACACTATATAATTGATACATACTAGATATAACAATTTAGTATATTAGATCTCTATCCTAGAAATCTGCACTAGGACAGCGATTAGGGCTCCTAATTAAAGGAGATTAATTAATCTAGTAGTCTATGGTACTTACCATGGTATGATAGACAGAGGATAGATAATTTTATAAAATCTTATAGATATACCTCTGCATCAAGATTCTATAGTTGCCCACTGATTCATGTACTTACATCATATTATATGATTTATCAGCTTTAAGAATTTGACCACAGAGCGATTGTTGCAGTTGATTTGCAACTTTTAATTTCACTGTTTTTGTTTTCTTTTAATCATTTCGCGTAGCTTCTATTTGCTAGGATGTATGTATTTTAATATATACCAATAAAGATTTGCATTTTATTACATATACTTTTCACAACCTCTTATCCTAGAGTGCCCCATGCCATAACCTCTGTCCTGTCCTTCTTGTTACCAATATATTTCTAGGTTATAGGGTGAACCTTTCAGCGATTCTGCTGATTTCTGACGATATTATATCATCAATTACAAACTGATATATATAGGATACTTGGTTTTAGACCTAGTGCGGTTGTACTCCTCCCTTTTTCCTTAAGATAACCATGGTTAACAGAGGAAGAACATTGATTTCAAGCACCACCCTCCTTATAAAGCTTCCAGTCTGTTATTCTAACTCAATCATCATGACAGAGTGATCTCCAGCTTTGTCCTCGTCAACACTCTCACCTGTGTTAACGAGAGAATCACAGACCTGATGTCAGCTGGTCCTTTTGTGGCACGGCTGAAATGCTGTAGAAATGTTGTTTTTGGGATAAAGTTCATTGTCATGGCAAAGAGGGACTTTGAAATTTATTGCAATGCATCTGATCACTCTTCATGACATTCTGGAGTATATGCAAATTGCCATCATAAAAACTGAGGCAGCAGATTTTTTGAAAAGTAATATTTGTGCCATTCTCAAAAAAATTTCCCATGAGTGTAGTTTTGTCCAATTGCCCTGATGCCATATGATTTAAATAAAAAAAAAACCTGGGCTTCAGGGTCACACCCTCACCATACTATGAGCAAAGATTTTTAAGCTGTAACCTACTGATCCAATAGAAAAAATTGTGATTTATCACGTTAATAAGCACACACGTAGCATTTATATGTTTAGGATTTCATGCAAATCTTTTTATGCCACAATACAGATTTTACAAACCGTCTAACTATATTGGTCATTGTGTATGTGTTCGATTTAAGCATTTACTTCACACATTATACCTTGATTTTAAAAATATCTCCAAATATTATGACATTTATTTTTTAAATTAAAAAAAAATATCTCTAGTTAATCTGTCATTTTGCTAGCCTTTGTGTTGTCTCACCTCATGATGTCGTAGCTGGAAGCTTGTCTCTTCATGATAGCAGTTGTAGGTTCTCAGAAGAGAGAATAACTCGGACCTGGAATAATAGAAAAGCAATATGAATCTCGCTAACAGTGAACAATAGTTTGCAAATATAATTTATTCACTACCATAACGAACGTTAATTTTCCAACTGTACCAACATTTCAGAGACAACTCCTTGTTTTAAGGATTTGTCCTTACGAGTATCTCTGTGTTGCTAATCCTTAGTGGCGGATTCAATTAACTGCAATGTCCCATAGGACCCTTGTGTCATGTGTTCCTGTGCAGAAATAGCTTTTTGCTTGGCTACTTCAACATTGTAGCCTTTTGGGCTCCTCACTCTGCTCTGTTGGTAAATATGTCCTGCTCATCCCAATTCTGCCTGACGGGGACACACACGAACTGTCCAGAGGAACACCATTAAAATGATGGGAGGTATGATATATGAGCTGCAGATATTTTTAACAATTAAAGTTTGCGAGGCCAGACATTTAAAACATGACATATAAATACAGAGTGACTGCACAGCATGTGTATTTTATGTCTGCCAATATGTAATATGGAATTCAGAGTAGTATGATGTGGTGCTCAGACACAGAAATTCTATGTTGTCCCTGTGACAGCTTTTATTGTACATCCTCTTGTATCTGCCCCTGGAAAGTAGCATTTATAAAAGTGGGCAATTTGAGAGACCTAAGAAAATAATACAGTAACATTGTAAAGACAGAACTGTGCCAGCAATGTTAACCAATGTCTCACTTTTTCGAACCACATGAACGACCACACAGCCTATCAGGACACTACCAGCACATAATTTACAACACTTTGTTTTTACCACTACTCATCCAATTAGCCCACCTCCTCAGGATATACACCTAATTTTTGGAAATGCATAACAAGACTATGTAGATTATTTTTAACACTATGCAAAAACAAATTGATCTAAAGAAACTTCATCCTTATATAAGGCACCTTCATGCTCACTGGAGCCACAGATATAAGTCTCTGTTGCCCTGTCACAAATCCAGACCTGCTTGTGCTACATTTTCTTTTACATCATGTGGACGGCCGTGTGTGTGTTTGTATTGTTTTTACCTGGGGAAGAGGTGGCACTAGGATGCACAAAGGGAAGCAGGCTAACCGGCGGAAGCAATGTGATGCTCTGGACAATGTTCTGCTGGGAAACCTTGGGTCCTGGCATTCATGATGGTGTTACTTTGACACATACCACCTACATAAACATTGTTGTAGACCAACTACACCCCTTCATGGCATATTTATTCCCTGATTGCAGTGGCCTACTTCAGCAAGTTAATGTGCCCTGACACACTGCAAACATTGTTCAGGAACATGACAAAGAGTTCAAGGTGTTGATTTGGTCTCCAAATTCCTCAGATCTCAATCCGATTGAGCATCTGTGGGATGTGCTGGAAAAACAAGTCAGAGCCATGGAGGCCCCTAATCACAACTTACAGAACTTAAAAGATCTGCTGCTAACGTCTTGGTGCCAAGTACCACAGGACACCTTCAGAGGTCTTGTAGAGTCCATCCCTCAATGGGTCAGAGCTGTATTGGTGGCACAAGGGGGTCCTACACAATATTAGGCAGGTGGTTTAAACGTTGTAGCCGAATGCATTTCTTCTCTAAGGTGGATTGTGTCACACACACAAAATAACAGAACCTACTGGTAACAATGACAGTGTTTCTCAGCAGGCTTCTGACCTGTTCCCCAGGCAGTCACAGTCTTTATTTAAACCGCACAGGTATAAATCCTAATTTGCCAGCAACTGGCTAGCAGGTTGGAAGACTCGAAATGGGCATAATGAATGGAGCCTGCCCTTCTCTCTGCATTCATAACCCCAGGGACTCTACACTAGCTCTTACTGCAACCAAAAGAATATTTGGGAAGCTCTTTCACCAAACTAAAACAATCTCCCTGTTGTTTTAAAACACATAGGACATATATACCTCCCCTCAATCACTTTACCAGTTCTTCTGTCATAAATGCCCCCGCTTTTTTCGACCTGTCGGGCGGAATACCTGTAGTCCCCAAAACAAAACACATGTCACAAAGCTTCTGCATTGGCCAGTTGGGTTCCTGGCCTATGTTCTACCGAGAACTTAAACGTTTGCAATGCCAAGAACCATCTAGTTATTCTCCCCCCATTAGTTTCCTTATTTTCAGCCATCCACTTCAGCAGAGCATGATTCGTAGTTAATCTAAATTCTCGCCCCAACAGGTAAAACCTTAGTGTTTCCAATATCCATTTAATTGCTAATGCTTCTTTTTCAACGGCAGCATAATTTCTCTCATGCATTTTCAGTTTAATGCTATAAATAAGAGGATGCTCCTCGCCATCTTTACTTGGAGAAAACACAACACCTATTCCTACATTTGATGCATCTGTCTACACAACAAATTAATTTTTATAATCAGTTGTCATCATAACAGGTTGGGTGCATTACGCTGCCTTCACTGTCTGAAAAGTCTTTTCTGCTTCAGGATTCCACTTAACCATAACTTATTTAACCTTGGTAAGGTCAGTCAAAGGGACAGCAATAGTGGCAGAATTAGTTATAAGTCTTCTATAATACCTTGTGATTCCCTGGAAAGTGCACACCTGTTTCTTGCTTAGGAGTCGTGGTCTTTTTTGAATTACCTCAATTTTATTAAGTTGAGGCTCTATTAAACCTCTGCCTATATTGTATCCAAGATACTTCACCTCTTCCATCCCTAACCAACACTTTTTTGGGTTGGCTGTCTTTTCAGCCTCACGGATGGAGTCCAACACTGTCTGTATCTTGGGTAAGTGAGACTGCAAATCAGGACTATAGATGACAATATCGTCAAGATAAGCAGCAGCATACTGTCTATGGAGCCTTATAATTTTGTCCATCATGCTCTGAAATGTGGCGGGTGCCCCAATTAACCCCAATTAATTAAATGGCACGCTTTTATATTGAAGCAGACCCACCGGTGCAGAAAAAGTTGTCTTTTCTTTTGCATTGTCTGTCAACGGCACTTGCCAGTACCTTTGGTTAAGTCTAGAGTGTTAAATACCGTACCGTCCCCAGCCTTTCAATAAGCTCACCACATGACATATTGGGTAAACATCAAACTTAGACATGCTAAACAATTAATGGAAATCATTGCAGAACTGTAAGCTTCCATCCAGTTTCAGAGCGAGTACAATGGGACTTAACCACTCACTATGTGACTCATCATAGTCACATACATTTCTTTAGACATTGATTCCCGTTGGGCTTCTGGTAGTCTATAGGGCTTTAGATTAACCTTAAACCCTGGTCCAGTGATTATGTCATGTTTAACAACTTTTATTTTACCCTGTATGTCCAAAAACAAATCTCTATTTCTTACGTGAAACTCTTTAGCCTCATTCTGTTGGATAGTTGAGAGGGTTTTGGCTACTGTTACTTCTAGAGCCAAAAGACCAAAGGGACCAGGGTATCTGACAGAGCTACTCTATCCATCCGAGTTTTTAAAGATTTACATGGTAGATCTGTTCCGACTTTCTTTTTTGCAGCTGGTATACCTTATAATTAACTTCACCCACTTTTTCTATGATTTCAAATGGCCCTTGCCACTTGGCCAAAAATGTACTTTCTACTGTGAGAACCATAATAAACACTCTGTCACCAGGAGCAAAGGTGCATAATTGGGCATTACAACTGTACACCCTTTGTTGTGCCGGTTCCAAGTGCTTTCTCACTATCAGCACCACTGCAGCTATTCTTTCCTAGGATTACCTTAGGTATTCCCACTCGGCTAAAGACATCTACTAGTTCCCTAGCGATGTTTTTTTTTGGCGTATTGCGCAATGGTATCGCTTCCATGTATCTGATAGCATAATCCATTATCACCAAAATATACTAACTTTATCACAGGTCAGACCAAATCCACAGCTATTCTTTCAAACGGGACGTCAAAAATCGGTAATGGGACAAATGGACTTTTATAATGTGGCCTGGGAGCATGGTACTGACTCTTAGGGTAAGATGTACAGTAGTCAGATACATCTTTATGAACCCCTGACCATAAAAAACATTGCAAAATTCTCTCTGATGTTTTTTCTACCCATAGATGCCCTGCAGTTATGTGACCATGAGCCAGATCTAAACCGTTCTTCTATATGCCTTAGGAACTATCAATTGTTCTGATAAATACAAACCTTGACTCATTGCCATGTGAGGGTATGACAATCTACTATCAGGCTCTAGTGTGTTTCCACAAACCACCTTTACATTCTCTCTAGCCTTTAATGCTTCATCAACAATTCCTATTTCAGTAGGAGATACATTATCCTGCGGTCCACTGCTGCTTTTGTCATTTTCTGACTCCCCAAGCATGCTTGGAAAAGGGAACACTTAAGACACAGTAACATTATCAAACGGGTCTAGGTTAATTAAACAGTGAATAGACCACGGTGCTAAGTGAATAATAATAGTAGTGACCAACATGTGCTCAATAATAAAAATAAATAAACACATACAGTAGGCAGTTTCACGTCACAGAGCACCTATTTGCAGGTGCATGCCTAAAATAAATAAAATCAAACAGAAGCGCCAGACATAGTGGTAATCTGTAAACCATGAAGTGAATCATAATTCCATAAGAGTGGCCGCTTACAAAAGAATAAATAAATAAGGGGCTTATCTTATTAGAGTCCCAGATCTTCTTTGCAGACCAACAATCCAGTAGTGTACTGCACATAACTTTAAAGGCAAGTCTCTCCCAAGCACTAGCAGTCACAGGTCTAGGTTACTTACTTTTCTAACCAACTGGGTTTCCCAAAGGTTCCAGAAATGGTAATATCTCCCCAATATAGCATTAAACATCAAATAAGGAATTAATCTCACAGTGACTAACAAGGGACCACATTGCGTTTCTATGTTCACTTCAGCAGTAACATAGTGCCCAGTATCCCCATTTATATAGATTACTCCAATAATTGTTCCTTGATACTTTAAAGGGCTCACCAATTCAGCTTTTGCAAGAGTAACCAGACTACTAGAAGCTAGCAGAGCCTTTAACCATTTGCCTTCTAGAGTAATTACACACATTTGTTTGTCTGGTTCAACCTGTCGGTCTGCAGTGCAGACTAGCAGGGCAAAGAAGGATACTTTGTAATGTACATAAGCATTTTCACACTGCATAGATTCAGAGTTAAGTGGACAATTAGCAGCAACATGGTCTAAGCCACCACATCTAAAACATATGATCACATTTTTATCAAGTCTTATACGAGGTGGGAACCTTCTTGCCACAGCTGGTCAATCTCCAGGTTCCAAGCCTACAGTCTCTGGATGTTTCAGTTCAGTCCACCGCCCAGGACCCTTTTCCCCTGAAACATTCTTAACAAAAGTCAATGGGGATTGCCATTGCTAGGGGCCGGTGGGGTATACTCCGCAGCTCCTCGGCTGCCACATACTATTTCCACAAGCTGGTCTGCTGTTTTAAGGTTTTAAGGTGGTTGACTCACTTGTGCAGAACCACAACAAGGGAACGTAGATTTCGGTCCATAATGACATATTCCACAATCTGTGGCCCTATCAGGTTCTAGCTAGTTCATAGTGAGATGGATGAAAGCATGCATCCCCAGCGACTAAATCGTTGTGCTCGTACAGACATCATACCACCCAAACGAGTCACAATTTCAGCTTTTAGTTTAACATAGTCCTTGGCATCAGTAAGGTTTAAATCAAAATATGCCTGGACAGGAAAGGAGGCAATAGGCCTGACCATTAGGCCAACTTTCCCTCTCAGTGAGTCTTTTGAAAGTCGATAATAGGCATCAACATCATCACTCTTGGTCATCTTTTGCAGTAAATTATTAGCTGGCAAGGGTGTTTTGACCATATGTTTTACCAGGACTTCTCCAGGTAGTCTGGTGGCCTAATGAGGCCACTCTGAGGCTACCTGACACTGTTTATATTATTGCATTCACTTTTTTAATTTTCTTTTTTTTTTTTCACTCGACTGGAGGGGATGGGAAGGGGCGGAGCTAATCAGGCTGGCTCTGTCAGAGATCTAATTGAGAAAGGCAGCCAGTCAACAAATCAGACCGCTGCCAGGCGGTTTTTGCAGAGCGCAGCTATGGAGTTTTTAACCTCGCTTGATGAGGCTTACTTTCCTGCTCCTGCAGTAATCTTTGACTCAGGGAAGACAGCAGGTAAGTACAAGGTGTCGGGGGGTGGGGGGTGTTACATGGCTAAGCGAGCTGGTGTTATATGGCAGTGTGTATCTATATAGCATTGTGTGTGTGTGTGTGTGTGTGTGTGTGTGTGTGTATATATGGCACGGTGTGTGTATGTATATGGCACTGTGTATGTGTATGGTACTGTGTGTGCATATGTATAAGGCACTGTGTCTATATGTATGTATATGGCACAGTGTGTGTATATGTATATGATATTGTGTGTATATGTGTATGGCATCATGGGATGTGAAGGATAGAATCCCTTTTAGTTGTATTTGGCAGCATACAGTGCAATCAGCTGTATTTCTGTATTCCACTCTGGCTATAAAGTGATCTTCTCTGCTTGTCAGTTTAAAGGTTTTCTCAACCCTTCTGCTTCATGGGAGGTTTCTGTCCTCCCTGAGCTCGCCTTAGGACAGCTGCGTTACGGTTTGACAGGTGTACCGCTCCAGTCAAACTCCCCCACCTGCCACTGTCCTTAGAGTGTCTGCTTGACTGCAGATTGATTGTGCTATAAATTGTGTGCAAAGCATTGGCATTGGTAAATTGTGCAAACTCTGCTGAAGTATACTGATGAGTTTGTATCAGACAACCACCTTCTGGAATTCTATGGCAAAAATATATTGCCTTTAGTTTATCAAGGACGTTGGAGGTCAATGTGTGTTTCAACGGTACCAATTAAAAAATTGGAATTCTGCTGAGATCCCTGTTGACAGTCAGAGACTTTTTTTTACAAAAAGCAATATACCTGCAGAGAATATCAAATATTTTTTTTTTCACGTGATCTGATGATCTATTTCCGCAAACTTAGTGGGGTTAAAAAACGAGGGGGGCACAGAGGGGTTAAAAAACGAGGGGGGGCACAGAGGGGTTAAAAAACGAGGAGGGGCACAGAGGGGTTAAAAAACAGGGGGGGGGCAGCATGACACAGAGGGGTTAAAAAACGAGGGGGGGGCAGCATGACAGTGGGGTTAAAAAACAGGGGTCAGCATGGCATAGTGGGGTTAAAAAATGGCAGCATGGCACAGTGGGGTTAAAAAACAGGGGGTGCATGTCACAGTGGGGTTAAAAAACAGGGGGGCAGCATGGCACAGTGGGGTTAAAAAATAGGGGGCAGCATGGCACAGTGGGGTTAAAAAGGGGGGGGAGGCATGGCACAGTGGGATTGAAAAAGAGGAGGGAGCAGCATAGTATAGTGTGATGAAGGGGAGCCAGGTGAAGGGGGCAAAAGCAGCATGGAGGGCACAGTGTGATCATAAGGCATGGCGATGATGAAGGGGCACATTATTGTAATATTGGAGCTGGAGGAAGGCCTAATTATTAATCGTGGATGGTATTGATTTAACGCCAGGGTTGTTTGGAATTATTTAAATGTAGCCATTTTTTTTCAAATAGGGCCCCTAGCATTCCAGGATCCAGACAAGCCGCAACTAAAGAAACATGCAGCCGCATGTGGTGAAAGTGAGAAGATCAGGTAGGAGAAAGCAGGACAGTATGTGAAATGTTGTGATTCTAGTAGGGACAATGTCAATTTTTGGTGAGTGTTGTGCCCAATGTAAGGTGCAGGCCAAGGCTGAACTCTTTGTATACACACTGCATTTTTCTATACTACAGTGTGGTGCTAGATGTCCTGAAAGTCAGGAGTGCTTGGACATATGTGACGCTCGGGCGAATTGAGAGCCTAGTGATTTTGATGTGTTAGCCACGCCCCAATGGCACATTTGCCACGCCCCCAAATGCATGACCACACCTCCGATTTTTTTTAAAGCATACTCGACTATAAGGGGGGCCCATGAATTTGTTGTACGGGGGCCCTGAATTCCTCTTGGCAGCCCTGATCTTACCCTCTCTCTACAGTGGGGTTTGAGGACAAGGAGAGGAGATTGTATTTTTTGATAATTTTGAAGTTGCTGATTCTGCCTACCTGAGCTTGCTTCCACCTACCAGTGTACTGCATTGTCTTCTTGTGTGTTAGGTCTGCCTATTATTATTATTCTTTATTTATAGGGCACCATACACAGGGCACAAAACAAGACAGTACATGGTATAACAATATCATATAGTAAACAAATAACACAACTCACAACACAGCTAGTGGAAAAAAAAGTTATAGGTAATGAGAACAGGAGGGAAGAGGGCCCTGCTCACTACAGCTTACAATCTAAAGGGAAACTTTAGATTTAGATACCTACAGTGACAGGCTTTGCCTACTGTAACAAACTCCTCCGTCCGCTGCTGTGACTTCACCAACCATTGCGTATGGCATTAGCCTCATTTACCAAAGACAATGGTGTGCTAACCCCGCCTACTTAAATTTGTCCCTACTACAATTGATTAGGTCACACCCCACTTTCAGATTTTCTTTCCAGGGCCACTTTTAGTTCCTAATTTGCCACTGCTAGCTCGTATAGAGCTGGAGCTAGCTGTGACCTCCGGGAAACATTTTCAGACAAGGCAGTGTGAGACTGCTCCACCTCTTTTAGGGATTTGCGGTCTAGGTGCAGTTACCTCTGGATCTCCTCAACATTCAATTGCTGTCGTCTCCGAGCCTACTCAATAGCCAACTGCTGCACCCTGGTAGCTTCCTGCTGAGTTGTGGTAGCCTGCAGCAACACCCTAATTATGTCCTCCATGTTATCTCCAGGTGCTTTTGTAGAGCAGAATCTAGCTTCATTAAGCAGCTGACGATGACCCGCATTAACAGTCCATAGGATTTTACAACAGAACAATCTCTTCCAAAAGTGGGTGTTTGTCACTTTAAACTTTTACAGTTTTTTTTTATTGCTTCAGTTGAAGGGCTCCGTTTCATTCCCCACCATGTGTCACAAGATCTGTTTAGGGGTGCTGTCTCCTGGGGTAAATGGCAGCACTTTCCATGCAGCAGCCAAGTAATAGTACACCAGTCCAGTGCCTCTGTAAAAGTAGCTAATTTTACTTAGCAGGGTAAAATAAATAAATATAATTTAAATCCTAGTCTGTGCGGTTCTGTCACAATAATGAATTTGTTCTCTCTAAGGTGGAAGGACCTAATGTCCCACGCACAAAAAGCTTAACAATGGTAGTGTCTCAACTGTTTCAAACACCAAGGAATGTCCTAGTGATTCCAAACTTTTGCACACAATCATATAGCGGTATCCAGTGGTATGTCATACCGCCAATTCTAAATTTCCACTTTAGCCATTATATATGTAGAGTATGATATATAAATGTAGTTTATGCATAGTTCATGTGTTAATGTTTTTTTTTACTATTCTCGTGATGATTTGCTGATTTTATTAAGTAAGCTGATTAACATTTTAGAATTTTAAATTAGACATTAATCAATCGGATACATGTGCAATAAGACACATTGGTGTATCAGTAATTGGGGTGCACTCTTAACACTTCGTATTTATAAAGGAGCTGCTCTTCCAACAAATTACTCACCACGCTCTTGAGAAGGTTCCGTAAGAAAGATAACGCGCTGAGCCCACTACATATACTAATCTGCATCGTAATGACAGAGGGCATTCACTGCAACTTTCATGTAAGCGCTTGTTATTATTTGTGTCAATAAAATTGATACCATTTTTAATAAACGGCGTTCCACTTTTTATACTACTATATCACATGACTGAGATACACTGAGCAAGGAGTCCAACTACTGGAAACTAACAGCTGCGAGAAAGATTAACCAGCACGCACTGACTCCACACTGAAAGATTTTAACTACAGGTGGAACCTAAACGCCATAGGTATTGTCAAAGTCAAATAATTGGATGAAAGAAGGTATATGGATTAATATTGTTTTACCGTGCGATTGCGATTAGTACGCCACATGTCATGGCGCAATCGCATGATAAATAACGCATGTATACACTCGCACTTACATATTCACTTGTATAGAGTTCATTTTTACAATAGTTCCAATCCACAGTTGTTTATGAGCAGATGTTATTTGGTTTATAGTTCAATATTATAAGGTTATATGTACATGTTAGTGAGATCTAAGGTTCAGGTCACAGGAAACATATCATATCTGGTATCATGCTAATCTCCTATTTAGTCAAAGACGTCAGGTTCTATCACCGAAAGGAACGCACATTGAGCATGCTAGTTATGTATGATAGGGAATAAATGATTAGAATAGTATTGTCTGTGTAATGCTAATAGACCAGTTTAAACTAGTTCTTGGCGGGAACATTAGTATTCATCTTCTGGAGAGCTGACCCTCACGCTTGGAAAGTTAACCCCCACCCTTGGAGGGTGTCGATTGAACTGACCTATGGACTGCATTACACTGGACCTTCCTGCAGCCTGAACCTATAGAAACTTGCCAAGTCATCTGTATTGTATTTACTGTAACACCAAATGTATATATATTGCTCCCTGGAATCAGCTTGGCAGTCACTCTGACCACAGTCTTCAGAACTGAAGGACTGTATGCAGCTTCCAACAGAGCACAGCACCGTGGTGCACAGCGCAGCGTATGTATCGGCTGTACTCATTTATTGAACGGTTATACTTTTTCTTTTGCTAACTAAATTGCTTGAGCTTTGGAATAGCATACACAATAATTATTGGAAAACGATGAAGTTACTTTAATAATTTGGGGGCTCATCAGCGGAGGTTACGCTACCAGACGATTTGCAAAGCCTACATCATATACGGGAAAGAACGCAATGTGTTCAAAACCTGTTTATCCTTCTGTGTTGTGAAACCAAATGTCCGTTTTTGCAAAATCTAAGGAGCGCTAACTTGAATCTAGGGACAAGAAAGAGAATGGTTTCTTTTTATTGTCGTTTTGCGTTGTGTTGCATTGCATTGCATATGTTTACTTTGTTGCCACATGTTTAAACAGTTGTTTTGATAGTCTGTTATATATGTATAATGTAACCACTTGTTAAAGCCTCTGAAAAGATATTACTATTGTTTTGGAAATTAATTTTCTGCACAGAAAACGAAGTTGTATGTGTATGTGAATTGTATGATTCAGATTTTGAAGCTGATTTACTTTTAAAAGAGACAGGGATTATCAGTTGCTGTCTGACGAGACGGCCTGGACAGCTGAAACAGGGTATAGAGATAACCTCGGAGACAAAGGCTCTGTTTGAAACGAGAACAGTTAAAGAGGCCTTTGTGGTGTTTTGTTCTAAAAGAGAACAGGGTATAAATAGACGCCAGAGCGAAAACAAGAGGTTTTCGTCACATTCCCAATAGTAATTGCAATGTATACTGATAGTATCTGTAAGCGGTGCGAACGGACACATGGTTGATTGTGCAACCGTGATTGTGACTTGGGAGTTGTGGGAGGAAATACACTGCAACCGCTGAAACTGACTGTGTTTTGTTCCCCTTTTTCTGGCGGAGGAGTACAAAGCTTACCTTGAAAGCCAAATTTACAATGGGTCTTTGAAACATTCTTCTAATTGGAGTGGCTCATGATAATTTATTTGGTTGAGATTCATTATTTAAAATGAGGTGTGCACATACTTCTCTCTAATGTTGTTTTATGTATTTCAGGAGGACACACAAGCGAGATATAGAGTATATGTCACAATGGGTAAACTTTGCACTTCTCCATTATAGTCATGAGTCTATCGCAAAAGTATATAGGTAGTGTGATCATGAGATACCGAGTTCCATACGAGCTAACGATGGACGACACTGGATTGGACGGGTGACATAACTCCCAGTTAAACTTGAGAAGACTGGGGAGGGGGTCATAGTTTAGTGAATAGCTAAGGGGATTAGTGGAAAAATAGGACCATTTTCCCATAGTGTCCAATCCAGCTGTCATTTTGCTGTAAAATCGAAATACTTTGCTTCTTTGTTTTGTTGGTCTGCAAATCTTTTTGTTGTTATTATTCATTGCTTTCCTATTTCTCAGTCTTTTCATCTCTGTCAGTATCTCATTCTTTTCTTGTAAAGAGATACAAAAACATGTAGACATGGGACTAAGACATTTGTGACATCAGACAGAGTCAGGGGTACACACACGCAGGTCCTGAGTCCTGAGTTGCCCTCTCCTACAGTTCGTCCCAAGGGTCCAGAGACAGATCCCAGAAACCCTATTGCCATGACACACAGAGAAGCATGTTGTTAGGAACCCCTCTAGCCGGTACTGCACAACCCGGAGTCTGCTCTGCCAGTCAGGTGTTCACTGGAGCCCCTAGTGGTGGGGGCAGACTTGGCCACAGACTGACAAAGGGTCGTGAAGTGCGTACCGGCTGGGGAGAACCCAGGAAAGCGGAGAGAAGTCCAGGCACAGGTCAAGGGCCGGCAGCAGACAGCAAATCCAATAAGCAAGCCGAGGTCAAGGGTCACGAACAAACAGGAAGGTCGGTAAACACGCCAGAGGTCGGGGTCACAAGAAACACAGGCAGGGTCCAAATCCCGGCAAGGGGTCATACACGGGCAATCCAACAGAAAATCCAAAGGACAGAAACAAGGCACAGAGCAGGTCAGCAGACTGGCAACAGAAGCTATAACCGGCAGTGAGGCTGCAGACCTCACTGCCTTAAACTCTGGTAGTCACCAATCAGAGCCTAGCTCTGCACACACCCACAGGACACAGATCAATAGGACAAGCTCCCTTCATTAATCAGCCCACAGGGCTGCCTATTTGCGCATAAGATGTTTAGCGGCATGAAGTTGTCTTCGCGGCACCCAAGACCGCTCCTCCACACCCGATTCTTCCATTGTACCAGGAAGTGCACCTGGCCCTGTACCTTCTTAGAATCAAGAACCTTCTGGATAACCAATTTTTTAGTTCTGTTCCGATTCCGTCCATATGAACTTGGAAGCTGGGGTTGACTTGGATAAAGTACAGGTTTGAGCAGAGAGCAATGGAAAGTGTTGGGGATCCTCAATGACCCAGGAATTTTCAACCTAAATGCCACAGGATTAACCTGCTTGACAATGAGAAACGGACCAATGAATTTAGGACCCAATTTCCTGCAGGGCTGTCTGAGCCTAATATTTCTCGTAGAAAGCCACACTTTCTGGCCCACTTTGAAGGAGCAGGTGGTACGGTGGCAATCCGAAAATTTCTTTGCAGAAAATGAGACCTGTCTTAAAGAGGATTGCACTTTTCTCCAGATGACCTTAAGATTGGCAGCTGTAGAACGAATTTCCTGAATGCCAGCAGATTTGAGGGAATACAAGGAATTGGCCCTGGGATGAAAACCAAAATTGCAGAAGAAGGGGGGAGGTTTGCGTGGATGAATGACATGAATTATTGTAGGCAAACTCTGATCAGGGTAACAAGGATGACAAGTTGTCGTGAAATTCCGAAGTGTAACAACGTAAGAACTGTTCCAAAGACTGGTTAACCCTCTCAGTCTGTCCATTAGACTGAGGGTGATATGCAAAAGAAAGACTAACCTTGATTCCCAGAAGGGTACAAAAGGATTTCCAGAATTGTGCTATGAATTGGGAAACTATATCAGTAGGAAGTCCATGAAGGCATAATATATGCTGGATGAACAGGACTGCCAAATCTCGAGCACTAGGAAGCCTGGTTAGCGGTATAAAAATGTGACATTTTGCTGAAGCGGTCTACTACCACCCATATGGTGTTGTGACCTGCGGAGCGAGGTAGATCGACAATAAAGTCCATAGATAAGTGTGTCCATGGTTTTTCAGGAATGGGCAAAGGAACCAATTGGCCTGCAGGCCGACACCTGGGGACTTTGTTCCTGGCACAACCCTCACATGAGAGGACATAAGTCTTAACATCAGCAGACAAAGATGGCCACCAGACAGTACGGGAAAGAATTTCGAACGTCTTCTGAATTCCAGGATGTCCAGCAGTCATGCTATTATGCGCCTCTGCAAGAACCGCCTTGGCCGTAGACTGACAGAGGGTCGTGAAGTGTGTACCGGCTAGGGAGAACCCAGGAAAGCGGACAGAAGTCCAGGCACGGGTCAAGGGCCGGCAGCAGACAGCAAATCCAATAAGCAAGCCGGGGTCAAGAGTCACGAGCAAACAGGAAGGTCGGTATACACGCCAGAGGTTGGGGTCACAAGAAACACAGGCAGTGTCCAAATCCAGGCAAGGGGTCATACAACAGAATATCCAAAGGACAGAAACAAGGCACAGAGCAGGTCAGCATACTGGCAACAGAAGCTATAACCGGCAGTGAGGCTGCAGACCTCACTGCCTTAAATACTGGTGGCCACCAATCATAATACTGGAGCCACACACCCACAAGACACAGATCAATAGGACAAGCTCCCTTCATTAATCAGCCCACAGGGCTACCTATTTGCGCACATGCGCCCGGCTTCCAGCACTGCCGGGACGCAGCGCTACACAGGAGGCGTCCGGCCGTTGCCTTGGCTCTTTTCACTGGAGAAGAGGCTTCTTCCCATCTATCAACGGTCTAACATTGGAGATCGGGCCTTTTCCTATCTATAAAGGGTCTACCTAAGGTTTCTCCAGTGCTTTGCATAGGGAAGCCTATTTAACAAGATACATGTACCGCCACAATCCTCCTTTCGCAATGTCATGATAAAGCATTTTTTTATAAACTGAATTTTTTAATGTTTGATTTTAATTTTAAACAAGTTTAACTGGAAACCAGTCAGGGCTTCAAGTTCCACTGTGCATGCGTGAACTGTGCATGTGTGAATCGGCAAAGTGTTAAAACTTTGCTTACCGTTGCCAGCTACTAGATATGTTCTTGGTAATTTGCAACGGGAACTGATTTTCTATTGCTAAAATAAGCAGCAATTGAAAATCTTTTTTATCACCACATAATAATAAACCGAGGCCTATTTGTCAGGCTATGATTGTGTGTGACAATGCATTGCAAAGGGGGGATGTCTGCGCATATCAGTTTATTCCTATCTATTACGTTGTGTATTTAACCACTGCTATCTGTGTATTTAACTACTCCTATTAAAAGTGTAACTGTAGTTGCTATGCAAGAGGTAAAAAGTAGTATTTATAAATTGTAGCTCAGGAAACCTTTGTTCATTATGCATACGCATACTTTGTGTTGACCTTTATTGACTTTTTTTGAATTTTCATATTTTTCCTGTTGTTCCCTTCATTGGAAGAAAAAAAAACACACCTTCTAAATTCTTCTAATTTCTCCAATATATTTTAAGTGTGTCTTTACATTTCCACAATATTCCAATATATGCTTGGCAGAGAGACTCCAATGGTGCATAGTTCATTCCTACCTTAATATATATTTGTTGCTGCTGATCCTCACAGATAGATTTGATTCACCATCTCCCATCTTCACAATTGCCGATGATCCTGAAATAAAAAGAAAGTATATATCATATAGTGAAAGCAGTAGACAGGCTACAATGCAACTGTAAAAAGGACTTTAACTGTGAAGGGTTTCTTTTAGTGATTCGTCAGGTTATTCAGACAATAACTATTGTTTAAACATAGCAACGCTGGGAAAACTTATATTGAGAAGGAGATAAAAATGAAGTTTAGCTATACACCTACAACTGATGCTTTGTACTACATTCACAGCTGATGAATTGGCTTGACTAGCTGTTAAAAAGATGATTTATACTTACGATAAATCGGTTTATCTGATTCCATCTGGGGGACACTGCTAACCATGGGCTAGAGTAGGGCAGGGAGGAGTCTGGCACCCAAATAGTTAATCTTTTGCTGCTGACAGGCATATCCTCCCGCCCCTTCCCCACAGAACTCAGTTTGATTAACAAAGCCCTAGGAGGACAGGCCAATCAACCAAGATACACAAAACACAGAAAAGAGGGGGGGAAACGCAGTGTCCCCCAGATGGAATCAGAGTAACCAATTTATCGTAAGTATAAATCCTCTTTTCTCTTTCATCCATCTGGGGGACACTGCTAACCATGGGGACTTACTAAAGCAGTCTCTCTGATGGGTGGGACCGCTCTGATCGCCCCGCCCATAGAGCACTACGGCCAAATGAGGCGTCCTCAGACGCAAAAACATTAAATTGGTGGAATTTTGTGATAGTGTGGACCGAGGACCAGGTAGGTGCCCTGCATAGCTGGTCCGCTGAGGCCCCGTTTCACGCTGCTCAAGACGCTCCAACCGAACGGATAGAATGGGCAACAATACGCTTCGAGACAGGACGCTTAGTACGGATATAAGCCTCCCTAATTGCTAGGGTAAGCCACCTAGCAATTGATTGCTTAGACGCAGGCCATCCACGCCTAGCGAAATCAATAACACAAATAGAGAATCTGTCTTACCTATCTTTGCAGTTCTCTTAACATATATCCGCAACGCCCTAACGACATCTAAAGATTTACTTCCTTTTGTTCTCGTAACATGAGGATCCTCTCTGAATACCAGAACTACTTTTTCCTGATTAATATGGAAACCCGACACCACCTTAGGGAGGAAGGATGGAATAGTCCTTAAACTGCCCTATCCTCATGAAAGACCAAATAAGGTTCTTTATAAGATAAGGCCCCCAGCTCAGAGACCATCCTAGCTGAGGCAATAGCCAGCAGGAAAACTGCCTTCTAAGTCAAGAACCGCAATTCCACTGAGCGAAGTGGTTCGAATTAAGGCTCCTGCAATATGTCCAGGACCAAATTAAGATCCCAAGGATCCGTAGGATGCACGTAGGGTGGCTGAATGTGAAGCACTCCCTGCAAAAAAATTCTAACATCCGGAATCTCCGCCAGTGAAAATACACTGACAATGCTGACACCTGAATCTTTAAGGTTCCCAACCGGAGACCCGC
The DNA here is from genome assembly GCF_038048845.1 of Mixophyes fleayi. NCBI lineage: Eukaryota > Metazoa > Chordata > Amphibia > Anura > Limnodynastidae > Mixophyes > Mixophyes fleayi. The sequence goes on along the minus strand of NC_134407.1, from coordinate 117,301,531 downwards.
ATCCAAGCCACCCTGCAAAAAAGCTAGAAATCTAGCCAGACAAAAGGATTTTGAATTGTAAGATTTCTTTTTTACACCACCTTATATACACATGCCAGATGCGGTGATAAATCCTAGCTGAAACTGGCTTCCTGGCTCTTAGGAGAGTGTCTACTACACTCACAGAGAACCCTCTGGCTCTCCACAGACTGGATTCAAAAGCCATGCCATTAAATTCAGCCGGTCTAGACCCTGATGTAAGAACAGTCCCTGGGTCAGCAGATCTCTTCGAAGTGGCAACCAAACCCCTTGACCTACTGCTACCAAAGAATCTCTGGGAACCATACCCTTAATGGCCAGGCTGGAGCTTCCCTGTAACACACCCTGAAACCTCTGCAGTGCTTTCAGGATGGCCATAAGTTCCAGCACATTTATGGGAAGAACCGACTGTCTTTCTGACCACAGACCCTGCATCCTTAGGTGAAGGACCACTGCCCCCCAACCACTCAGATTGGCGTCTGTGGATACGAAGATCCAGGCCCACGGGAAAAAGGATCTGCCCTTTATTAGGTTGTTCTTTAACAACAACCAGCTGAGGGATTTTCTCGTCTCTAGAGATAACCTCATCCACTGGCGAACCAAACAGAGGAAGGACCCCGACCACTTCCTCAGAATGTCCCATTGAAGACATCTGGAGTGGATCCTTCCGTATAGCAGCATCTCGAAAGATACCACCATCTTTCCTAGCAGCTTCATACACATGAGTACTGACAGCCTCCTGTGTGACAGAACCCTGTCTGTCCACTCCATCAAGGACCTTATCTTGTCCTCTGGAAGAAAAACTCTGCTGTCTGCAGTGTCCATTATTAGTCCCAAAAATTTCATTCTCTGACAAGGGATCCTTTGTGACTTTGTTACATTCAGGAGCCAACCGCGCTGTTCCAGCACCCTCACCATAAGGCGAATATGTTGTTCCAACAACTGAACCGTTGAGGCCTTGATTAGAAGATCGTCCAAATAAGGTACAATCTGCACCCCTTTGGAGTGAAGGAGTGCTGCCATAATCACCATAATCTTTGTGAATACTCTTGGGGCTGTGGCAAGCCCGAACGGAAGAGCTCTGAACTGATAGTGAGCTGAGCCTACCGTGAATCTGAGAAGCGGCTGATGCCCCTCCCAGATCGGCACATGAAGATAGGTATCTTTGATGTCTATTGATGCCATGAACTGGCCTGCCTCCAGACCATCTATGACAAATTTTAGGGATTCCATCCTGAAAGAATCTACTCTCAGATGCAGATTTAGCTGCTTGAGGTTCAGCACTGGTCTGAATGAACCGCCCGGTTTCTGTACCAAGAATTATTATTATTATCCTTTATTTGTTTGGCGCCACAAGGGTTCCGCAGCGCCGTACACTGTACAAAACAGTAGACTATACAGGGTAAGACATTACTGAACAATAAACAATAAATACCAAACTTCAGAGGCTCCAGGCAGGCTAATGCAGTAAGGACGGAGCAGAAGAACAGGTATGGATACAGGAGGGAAGAGGGCCCTGCTCAAGTGAGCTTACATCCTAAGGGAGGGTAAACAAGACTCAGGCACAAAGGGAGTCAGTTGATGCATATGGGAGGGAGAAGGGGCCGGGAGGAGAGGGGGGAATATGGGTTAGGTGGAAGGATGGTAGGCTTTAAGGAAGAGGTGAGTTTTAAGTGCTCGTTTGAAGGAGCTTAGATTGGGAGAGAGACGGATGGAGCGACGGAGGTTGTTCCTGTTAAGGGGGGCTGCACGAGAGAAGTCCTGGATTCTTGAGTGGGAAGAGGTGACCAGGGTGGAGGAGAGGCAACGGTCATTGGCCGAGCGCAGGGAGCGGGCAGGAGTGTGAATGGAGAGGAGGTTAGAGATATAGGGGGGAGTGGACTGGGAAAGAGCCTTGAACGTGGTGGTCAGGAGTTTGAAAAGGATTCTGTAGGGGATGGGGAGCCAGTGAATGGCAAGGCAGAGGGGGGATGCGGAGGAGGAGCGGCGAGAGAGGAAGATGAGTCTTGCAGACGCATTGAGAATAGAGCGGAGGGGGGCAAGGTGGCAGAGGGGGAGGCCAGATAGGAGGAGGTTGCAATAATCGAGGCGGGAGATAATGAGTGCGTGGATGATGATTTTGCTGGCATCCTGAGAGAGGAAGGGCCGGATGCGGGACACATTGCGAAGCTGGAAGCGACAGGCTTAGGCGAGGGATTGAATGTGGGGTGCAAAAGAGAGAGAGGAGTCGAAGGTAACGCCCAGGCAGCAAAGATGGTGGTGCTGTTGATGGTGATAGAGAGGTCGTGGTGGGAGGGGAGCCTGGGGGGAGGAAAGATAATGAGTTCAGTTTTAGAGATGTTAATTTTGAGAAAGCGGGAGGACATCCAGGAGGAGATGGCAGAGAGGCAGTCGGATACACGAGAGAGGAGGGTGGGGGAGAGATCAGGCGAGGAGGTGTAGAGTTGGATGTCATCGGCATAAAGGTGATACTGAAGACCGAAGGAGGAGATGAGAGCACCAAGGGAGGAGGTATAGAGTGAAAAGAGTAGAGGGCCGAGAACAGAGCCCTGAGGGACTCCGACAGGAAGAGGGGAGGGGGTGGAGGAGGAGCCAGAAGTGGATACAGAGAAGGAGCGGTTAGCGAGGTATGAGGTGAACCAGGCGAGGACAGACCCAGATAAGCCAAGAGAGAGGAGGGTTTGTAGCAGGAGGGGGTGGTCTACGGTGTCAAAGCCCGCAGAAAGGTCGAGGAGGATGAGTAGGGAGAAGTGACCCTTGGATTAGGCTAAAAGTAGATCATTGGTAACTTTGGCCAGGGCAGTTTCGGTGGAGTGCAGGGGGCGGAAACCAGATTGGAGAGGGTTGAGGAGGGAATAGTCCGAGAGGTGTCTGGTGAGGCGGCTGCAGACAATCCTCTCAAGTAGTTTAGAGGCAAAGGGGAGAAGTGAGATAGAGCGATAGTTAGCAGGAGAGTTGGGGTCAAGATTGGGTTTTTTGAGGATGGGAGAGATGAGAGCGTGTTTAAATGAGGAGGGGACTACGCCAGAGGAGAGTGATAGGTTGAAGAGGTGGGCTAGGTAAGAGCAGGCAGTGGGAGAGAGCGAGCGGAGGAGGCGAGAGGGGATAGGATCGAGAGGACAGGTAGAGGGTGGAGAGGATAGAATAAGTGAGCGAACTTCTTCACCTGAAGTGGGACAGAAGGAGCACCAGAGTTGGTTGTTGGGGGAGGTGAGGGGAAAAGGGAGGATGGAGGGGGATGGGAGGAGGAGATGTTCAGTCTGATGGCCTCGATTTTGGAAGAGAAAAATGTGGCGAAGTCAGAAGCTGAGAGGGAAGTCGGGATAGGAGGGGGGGTGGAGAGAGGAGGGAGTTGAAGGTGGCAAAGAGGCGGCGGGGGTTGGAGGACTGAGAAGAGATGAGGGACCTAAAGAAGGATTTTTTAGCAAGGGAGAGAGCGGAGCAGAATGAGGTGAGGATAAATTTAAAGTGAAGGAAGTCGGCCAGGGAGCGAGATTACCTCCAGAGGCGTTCAGCAGTGCGAGAGCACTTCTGGAGGAAGCGGGTGAGTTTGGAGTGACAGGGTTGGGGAATGAGGCGTCGCTGGCGGACAGAGGAGGCCGGGGCGACAGCATCCAGGGCAGTAATGAGGGAGAGGTTGTAGAGAGAGGACGCCTGGTCAGGGCAGGCCAGGGAGGGAAGAGGTGAAAGGAGAGTATCGAAAGAGGAGGAGAATAAGGCGGGGTTAATGGCATCAAGGTTGCGCCTAGTGAAGGTAGATTTTGGCGAGGTGGGAGCCTGGGAGGAGGACAGAGTAAAGGAGAGGAGATAGTGGTCGGAGAGTGGGAAGGGAGAGTTGGAGAAGTCAGAAAGATCGCAGAGATGAGAGAAGATGAGGTCCAGGGAGTGACCAAGACAGTGGGTGGGGGAAGAGGTCCACTGAGTGAGGCCTAGAGAGAAGGGAGAGAAGTTTGATGGTGGCAGGGTCAGAGCAGTTGTCAATGGGGATGTTAAAGTCACCAAGAATGATGGAGGGAAGGTCAGAGGAAAGGTGGTGAGGGAGCCAGGCAGCGAAGTTGTCAAGGAAATGGGAGGTGGGGCCAGGGGGACGGTAGATGACAGAGACGCGGAGGTGGATGGGGGAGAAGAGACGGATGGAGTGTACTTCAAATGAGGAGAAAGAGAGTGAAGGTATAGTGGGAATGACCCGAAAGGTGCAGGTATGGGATAGGAGGAGGCCCACTCCGCCTCCTGGACGTTCGTCAGGTCTGGTGGAGTGGGTGAAGGAGAGACCCCCGTAGGAGAGAGCAGCAGGTGAGACGGTGTCAGAAGAGGAGAGCCAGGTTTCAGTGATGGCGAGGAGGTTAAGAGAGTTGGAGATGAAGAGGTCATGGATGGAGGGGAGTTTGTTTCGGATGGACCTGGCGTTCCAGAGGGCACATGAGAAGGGGAGGGAGGGAAGAGGGGAGATGTAGATAAGATTATCAGGGTTGATGGAGCGAGGGGGGGGGTGAGAGATGGGACAATGAGAGGTGGGACCATGAAAGTGGCGAGGAGAGTGGATGGGTATAGGAGCTGAGCGGGGCGGCATGGCGGGAGACTGTGGGGCAGGGAGCAACACAGGGGAGTAGGGAGCGACACAGGAGAGAGGAGGGGACAGAGTGAGGGGGGAGAGGTGAGGTGCACTCAGAAGAGGAGGCTAATGTACAGGTACTATGAAGCGCAGTGGATGGGGAACAATGAATATAGAACAGTGGATGGGGAACAATAACAATAATAATAAGTGACCGATTAAAGCAATAAGGTACAGCAATAGTGGGGAATGAGAAGGCAGAGCAAACGGATAATCAGAGCAAAACAGTCATGTGCAGCTGAAAAATAGTGCAATAACAGTCAGAGAAGCAGACAATCAGGAGAGCAGAGTGATCACCAGTACATCCGGATCATGAGTGTCCACGGGAGCAGAATGTCCAGGATGGGTGCCCACGGGAGCAGGAGGACCGGGATGAGAGTCCACAGGTACAGGGGTCAGCGGTGGGTGGATCACAGTGGAGCACCATGCAGGAGAAGATCCAGAGCAGGGAGGAGGTCCAAAGAGATCCACAGAGTCCAGAGCAGGCGGAAAAGGTCCAGATCAGGGAGCGGCACGTGGAATTCCAATGAAGTCAGGCAGGGCTGGAGGAGCGGGAAACCAGGAGGCATCAGGATGACAGGAGGCTGGCTGAGGAGACCGGGCCAGGGAGGCATCAGGAGGCTGGCTGAGGGGACCGGAGCAGGAGGCATCAGGAGACAGAGGCAGGAGGTGATGGCGGCGTGGAGAGTCGAGGCAGTAGATGGCAACAAGCCACCTACCAGGGGTTTGCCAGGGGGTTTGATTAAAACCCCTCCCTTCTTTGGTACTCCGGAACCTGTACAATAACCTTCTTTAAAAGAAGCAACTCGACAGAAGAGAGCATTGCCTGTCTTTTTTGAGGACAGCGGGGTAAACTGGTTACAAAGAACCTGTGTGGAGCAGGCTCCACCAACTCTATCATGTAACCTCTTTTCATGGTCCCCTGAACCCACCTGTCCGCTGAGGACTCTGTCCACTGCTGGGCAAACCCCAGCAGTCGTCCTCCCACCCCACCCTCTGTTATCAGAGGAGGGTGGTAGTCATGCTGTCGGTCTATCCGGCAGCTTGGCGGAAAAGGACCTTGCTGCCGTGGAGGACAAGGATGACCTTCCTCTAAGCGACTGTCTCCTACCTCCAGCAGCCCTTGACCTGACTGTTTGGCCTCTGCCAGACGCGCCACCGTGAAAAGGCTGTCTAAAAGAACTAAACCTTGGAACTCTGGGTCTAGGAGCATTCACAGGCAAGGACGTACTCCTACCCCCCCGAGGCCTGTGAGATCCAGGAGTGCAACTCTGGACCAAATATAGTATACGGAATGGATTCTAATGATCTTTTTGACTCCAAATCTGAATCCCAGGCTCTTAACCATAATGTTCTTCTTGCTGCTACTGCTGTAGCAGAAAAAGAAGATGATATGGAGGCTGAATTCTGGGCCGCCTCATATATATATAAGCTGCCGCCTCCTTAAGGTGCATGGCCAGGGGGAGCAGTTCCGAATCCTGTAATGCGGACTCTAACTGCCCAGCCCAGGCTTCCATAGCCCTTGCTACCCAGGCCGAAGATAATGCCGGTCTGAAGTTTGTACCAGCAGCCGTAAAGACCGATTTCAAAAAAGTTTCCAACTTACGATCAGTCGAATCCTGTAGGGCTGCCATTCCTGGTACGGGTAGCGTGGTCTGGCGAACCAGTCTCGCCACAGGCGCATCTACTCTCGCCACCTGTTCCCATTTGGTCATGTCCTCCTCTTGTAAAGGATATAATGAACCAAATTTTCTAGGCACAGTGAACCTCTTGTCCGGATGCTTCTAAGAGGCCTCTGCAATATCTCTCAGCTCTGCTGAGGGAGGGAACCTGACCACCTGTTTAGAAGCCTTCTTAAAGAGAGACCGGTCCAAGGACCTCGTCTCCTCTATTTCAATAAACCCCAAGGTCTGACGTACTGCTTTTACCAGATCGTCCATACCCTGGTGCCTGGGGCTTCCTTCTGATTCTATTAATGAAAGATCAGAATCCTCTAACAATTCACCTTCCTCCACCGAGGATCCCTCTGAATCAGACAGAGACAACAGCGTATTAGCTGATCTATGTCTTTTATAACTACGAATATGTCTAGGATTTTCCATCAATTGGTTTAGTCGGTCAAGACCTCTAGCCACTGTCAACCATCCCGCCTCCCCGCTGTGGGGTGACTCTTGCAGTGCTGGGGAAGGAAATTGTACAACCTCTGGAGGTAATGTAACTACTCATTTCCCCTCTTAACTGGGGGTTGTATCTCAGAGGTATATGGAAGTCTCATAGCCACCACTGGGATCTTTTTTATTTCTGCTGGTTTAGATAACAGGTTCACAAGGGTATTAACCCCCCTGTGAAAAGGTTGCCATTCACTCTGAAGGCTCTGTCCCCTGTTTTTTAATGGGGCTGTCTTTGGGCTGCAATATTACAGGTGTCACAGCACAACCAGCACAAAGCCCCTGATCCAGACGTTCACTAGTTAATTTAACATTACACTTTGAACAGATCATATGTTTGGCACGTGTTGCTTTACTTTTATCAGCCATTATTGGGAGAAAAAACAAAGCCACAAACAACCAGACAATGTGTATTATATATATATATATATATATATATATATATATATATATATATATAGTTATCAGAAATACTAACTAATTATGTCTTAACACATTACAGCATTTCTGAATCAACACAGGAGAGCAAAATTTTGTTGTTTTATACAGGCTCTACTTAATATATATGCCCATAACAATTATACTTCTCTATCCATGCAATATAGAGAAAATAAATGATACTTAGCAGGAAGATGTTTGCCAGCAGCTGTGCTGTGTCCTTCCTTCCTTTGTAATTTGTAGGAACCTTCCACCTGCTCACTCAGCGGGGGAGGTTTTTTCTAACTTCCCCCTCCCTGGATATCTCTGTTTCTCCTGTGCAGACTGACAGCAATTTCCACACACTTCCTGTGAGTGGAATCGCTGCTATCCGCTCCTCTGTTCCCCTCTGCAAAGCGCTGAATAGCGCGACCATTGGCTCAAGTTACCCCTCCTTTTTCCTTGAGGAGGGGACTTGGTATATTCCATGGCCCTGGGGACGGCAAGAGCACCGGCGCTTACTGCATGTGGCAGCGCCTCACTCTGCTAGCAGTGTGATAGCACATCTCACACTGCGAGAAGTCTCACTGTTTCCAACCTGTCAGCGGGTGCCACGGCTCCCCCGCTGTACAGTCCTTCTCTGCTCACAAGTGCACTCTGTCTTACAGAGCCACTCGTGCACTATGTCAACAGCTAAAAACAAAAAAGCCTAAACCCAGTGATCTCAGTTCACTGTGCAGCTCTCCAAACTTCAGCCCATACTCCTAGGGCACCTACTTTAAACTGAGTTCTGTGGGGAAGGGGCAGGAGGATATGCCTGTCAGCAGCAAAAGATTAACTATTTGGGTGCCAGACTCCTCCCTACACTACTCTACCCCATGGTTAGCAGTGTCCCCCAGATGGATGAAAGAGAAATAGTAGTTCCTATACATACACTCTTCATAACCTATGTTTGATATGTAAACTGCAAATTGCACCATTGTGAACATAATGTGGAGCAGCTATCACAAACAACAGGTGCAGATAAGGATGAGCAACATAATGTGATTTTACAAGTTATAGAAACAGAAGGCTTTTAGACAATTGAATAATAAAAATAAAGATAGAAATCTGTAGTGGTTTAACAATAAGTCACCAGCCAACATCTTGAGTCGGGGTCAAACAGGAGCTTTATTGTGAGGATCCACAGCACAAAACAACAATACAGGTGAACAGCAAACCAAATTAATGCACAGTTTAGGATGTATTGGCTCCTTCAGCGCATAGGTGTGAGATTTCCACCCTAACCAACAGCCAAGACTAAACTGAATTTAAATTGGGCCAAACTCCTCACTTATGAGGAATGGGTTTTCTCCCTGACTTCCTGGAGGTTAACCCTTTTCTGAGATATGGCAGTTTGTCACCCTGTCACAACATATACCAATGAATCCTAAGAATATCTTTAAACAAGAACTAAATTCAATTTTACCCAATGCCTGGCATGAAGACATCATCGCTAATAGTATCTGTGCGCTTAATTCCATATTTTCCAGTTACATACACAGATTTCGATTGACCCCAAATCATAAAAGTCAACTGACCTACCTTTTGTGGCTAGCATATTTATTTATTTACTGATAAACATTAATTTCTATCGAACCAGCATATTCCACAGTGCTTTCCACATAGTAAAAGACCAGGCTAGGTATTAACAAACAGACAAAGCATATATATCTATAGGATAGGACATTGCTTTTTGATTTTTTCTTTGTCTGGGCTGGTGTTGCCCTATTTTCCTTTTTTACTGCCATTCCCTTGGCTTTTTTCATTGTTCTCCCCTTTCTTTTATGGACATTTTAATGTTTTATATTTTGTACTTTATTTGCTCTGCTGTGTTGTCCTCTACCTCCCATCCCCCCTTGCCAACTTCTACCCTGCCTGTTTGTTTAATACCTCCCACCCCCCTTTACATCCCCACAGCCCACACTGCTACTAGGGAGAATCCTATTGACACTCTCATGGAGTCAGGCATTGATTTTGTACCCACATCACAGTCCCCCTAGCCCTGCAGTGCTGCGGCTTTTCTCCGGGGCTGCACCTGCCACTCTCTTGTGAAGAGGGAGAGTGGCTGAGTTTTGGGACCTGCAGTGTGAGCCAAAGCTGAAGATTATTTCTCCACCTGGCACGCGCAGTGCTGGAAGTGCTGGCCATTATTTCAGGCACACTGGTAGTTACGTCAGCTTATCCTGGGATGTGGCTCAGCCCCGGCTGGCGCCGCAGTGCTAAGAATCATTTGGGGAGCTGGCAGGCAGTGAGAATGCCTCCCCAGCAACCCACTGACACCAATGCTGTAATAAGGAGTACAAAGCCCCCTGGCATGACTGTAGCTGGGGGGAGTGCTGTGGCCCCCACTTCCCAATGACACCAATGCTAGATGGGGCTTCCAGGGATGCTGGAGTGATCCGGAAAGTGAGACAGGGCGAGATACCTGCCCCTGCCCTCCACCTCCTTGTGAGGCTGAGAAGGTTGCCTAGATCCTGCGCCTCTGGCCTTGTGGGGAGGCTGGCTGTGACTCCTGTGGGTTGAGATGAATGTTTCTGGATCTGGGAGGCGGATGGCCGGGTCCTTTCTTTAGTGGCACATGGATCCCCAGAGATGGCCTTGCCTAGTTACTCCAGTGGGGTCGAGCCGCAATTATCTGCCTATCCTGCCTCCTGCGGGACCAACGCAGTGGACTGGCCTTCTCACGTTGCTTCCAGCAGCACAGGGCCGATGTCAGACACTATGCTTTCCCTCAACAAGAGCAGGCCCGCTAGGGTGCATTCTGGTTTGTCATGTTCCGGTTCTAGCGGTAGTGTCTTTACAGTGACGCTGGCACGACTTATCTTCCCTGAAGAAGCAGTAAGCGAAACGCATAGGGAAACAAGAGGACAGCTGCTATCCGAAACTCTGCCTGTAACGTCAGTACCGAGTCTGGAACAGCGCCCGTCCCTCTACTATTACCTCTAAGTCGCATGCGCATGCGCCACTGGATGTTAGCCGCGGACGCGACTACACCATTGTTTGGAGGCTCCAGCTACCGTCGGCATCCGGAGATTATTTCAGGAGGACGTAGCAGCGATTTAACCCCATAGGGGTAAGTGACACCTATCCACACTTTTTGAAGCAGACTGCATTCCCATTATATTGCTTGCTACATCGATGCATATTGGGAGTATCTCAACTCTGCTGCAGCTCTAGGACAATCGAGCCAACCCTCATTTACTATAATGTGCTGAAATACACTCCATTTATCCGGTTTCTGATGGAAAACAGGGCCAGTTTGTCTTTCTAGAGACTGTGAACTTATTAACCTTTTGTATTCATCTTGGATATTGGGACTTACTTTACCTAACCAGCTACCTGGGACTTTTGTGTCCAATTATATAGGACTATTGCTGATTATATAGGTTTGAGCCGTGTGACGATTATGTCTCTATATGCCTGTTTTTTATGACATGTTTGTATATACAGGTTGCAACCTTACATTATATGTAACCAATACAGTTTATGTCATTATTAAATTGAGTTTAACTCACTTAATACATATTTGTGCGCTAGGGGAAACCTCTCTCTTTCAGTGACGCTGGCAGTACCCGATCTCTTTCGGCAGATTTCTCCACAGTCCGGGATGTGGCTCCTAATGGGCACGCCGATCGTGGTGGACGTTTTCTGTCGGATGCTGTTGTGGAGGGTCCAGTGTCTGTTTCCAGCTCTGATGGTGATTCTGTTTGGATGGGTTAGCATGATGTCATGTCTTGCTTGATTTACCTGACTGCCGCAGCTCTAGCACTGATTCCGCTGATTCTGGCACCTCCCCTAGTAAGTTAGTTAAGTCACTGCAAAAGTATTTTTTGGCAGAGCAGGAGCTTCCCTTGTCGGCTCGGGGAGGGGGCGGTTGGAAGGATCACTGGGAATGAGATGATTGGCTGTGAGAGTACTGCCTGTCACACGCTGGGTGATCGGGCAGCGCACCCGACACCCGGCAGACTTATCTGTCTTTGGCGCTCAGCTCCGTCCTGGGCGCCACCATATTGAAATTGGGTCTGCGTATGCGCAGACCTACCGGCTTCTTTAAAACCCCTGTTCCTCTCTCATTGGTGGATCCTAATCGCACTTAGTTTAAAAGGCACTTCCTCCTTACCTAAGGTGCCTGTTCTTTGAGTCATTCCCTGATGATAAGAAGTGGCTTCCCTGTGTGTCCTGTGGCATCTGTTACTCTATTGTCTAAAGAGCTGACGCTTCATCCGTGTTATCTGTTTTGCCTAAAGAACTGACGCTCTATCCGTGGTATCTGTTTGCCTAAAGAGCTGATGCTTCATCTGTGGTATCTGTTTGCCTAAAGAGCTGACGCTCCATCCGCTGCATCTATTTCTCCTGTGCCTGCAGAGCTGATGCTCTACCCGCAGCTACTACTACTATTCCGTTGTCTGAAGAGCTGACCCTCTACTGTTGTTCTAGGCTGATCCGCTCCACTCCCTGTCGGTGTGGTAACCGGCTAGACTGCAGAGCTGACGCTCCACCTCCTGTTCCCGAGGGGCTAGCTATCTATTAGGGCCGCTGACTATTCGCCTTCGATTCTGTCTCCGTAAGCCTTCCCAAGGGCTTCCGTTCAGTACTCCTGGTGGGGGCTGCGACTTGCGAGTCAGACGCAGCTAAGACCATACTGCTTTGCGGCGGTTCCTGGTGAACACGTCTCCTCGTTAGACTCCGCGCCCTGCCTGAAGTAGTGCAAAACTGTACGAACCCTAGGATTCGCTTCTTCAGCTTGACTCCTCCTGTGGGCCCTTTTTAGTGGAATTAGGGTTTCAGTAAGGGACAAGATTTCTAACGGGCGGTATATGGATATGTTCACCATTACTGAAAAGGCCAAGAAGGTGGCAGCTGCAGCGCTTGCTAGAGGGAACGATGGAGAGGTCAGTTTTAAAACGTACCACAATTGGCTGGCGGGTGCAAATATCCGTATTAATTGATAATTATCTACCACTGCGGAAGGTTAGAAGACCTTATAAACCTGCATTTCCACTTGGTTAAATAATTCCTAAGGAAGTCCTTTTGCACTGACGGGCGAAACGCGTAGGGGTAAGTACATTACACTAATGGATATCTGAACTATGTTTGAGTGCTGTATCGGACTCTATTTTCATTACCTACAACACTTGGTTACTTTATTATACCAGCACTGTTATAGCTGGCTATACTGTATTGTGGCAAGAGCCCACTACTGCTGAAGCACACGCAAACAACTTCTTCCTTTTTATGTAGCTTTACTGTCAGGATGGTAATGTCACGGGCACTAGGAGTCTTGCCCAGGAATTCACCAGATGACTGGGCTTACCAGAGTAGTGAAGTTAACTCAACGGTCCTCTGGTAGCAGGGTGACTAGTGGAACATATATCACAGCAAATGGAGAGAGAATGCCAATAAAGAATAGGAAAGTCAGTGACTTGCAGCAATCTTGGTCAGTGAATCAGCGACTAGCTGATATTGTGGAAAGGCAGATTTGAACACGGAGATCAGGATGGACGTGAGCAGATGCGTGGAGGTAGTAGGGAAGTCAGTGGTCTGCGTACAGCAAGTTGTACCACTGCTATGGTGAGAAGACTTGTCCAGGTGCAGGTAGGTAGCGGGGAAGTCAGTGGTCTGCGTACAGCAAGTTGTACCACTGCTATGGTGAGAAGACTTGTCCAGGTGCAGGTAGGTAGCGGGGAGTCAGTGGTCTGCGTACAGCAAGTTGTACCACTGCTTAATAGGTGAGGATGTGTACAGGTGTCGATGAGTGGAGGCATACAAAGGATAATAGGATGCAGACACTGAGAGCACAGAGGAACTTGATCCCAATAGATATGCAGCGTATCCAGCAAAGTCTATAATGGTATGTGTGGCGCTGCTTGGTAGAGACTTGCTCAGCACAGATATGCAGGCCAATAAAGGATAGTCAATCACAATTATGCATATAACGACTGAGTGGTACGGTTAATTCCAAACAGATATGCAGCGTAACAATAACAGTCTATAGCGGGTATGGATACCGCTGCTGAGAGTGGAAACTTGTCCTAGCGGACATGCAGAGTAAACGTAGAAAGTCAATAACAGATAGGCATACCGCTATTCAGTAGAACAGTCTGTCCACAGGAAGATGCAGGAACTGCAGAGATGCTGAACGGCAGAGACGAGTGTAGGAACCACAGGTGAGTAGATCCGGTAATCAGAGTCCAGTTGAGGACACAGGCAGGAAACAGGAGACTGTAGCAGGTATGGAAACCAGCGATGAGTAGCACAGGGAATCCACATGAACTGAAGACACTAGTAGTACACAGGAGACAGTAGCGGGTATGGAGACCAGCGATGAGTAGAACAGGAATCAGCAGGAAACTGAAGACACTAGTAGAACACAGGAGACACCTTCAGAGACTCACAGGGAATGAGACTCAAGATCAGGCAATGAGGTAATGAGCACAGGTGCCTTAAATAGGGAAAGTTGCCTGATCAACCAATTAGATTAAAAGCAACAGTCACAAGAGTTCTTGGGTGCTGCGCATGCGCAGTCCATCAGGATGGCGGACGGCCGCGGTTTAGGACAGGTGCCGGCAGGAGGGCTAGGGAGCCACGCACCAGCGTAGAGGCACTCACGGTCCGGTGAGTGACAGGTAAATGTTTTGACACCGTATACTTTCACAGCAATTATGGAGACCCTAAACGCTAGCTATACATAGACCAGCTCTGTCTCTCAAGACCAGCCAGCTTCCCCAGTGTTGGTCTCCGTGAACAAATGACACAAACAAGCTTTTATACCTGATACTCCTCCCGCAGCCTTAGCTTGATGGACAGGTGACACACCCATCTTCTCTTTAAGAGAAAACGCCCACCACTGGCTCTGTTTGAACTAACAGACACACCCTGTCTGTTTGCTGAGAGGAAGCAGCTTTCAAATCATGTAAATTAACCAACTTTAAACTACACATAAGTCTTTACTTGGTTTAACCTGAATCTAGGTGCATAACTGCGCCAATGTCTTACTCTGCTTGTTTGTTTTCTTTGCATCTTGTCAGATAAATGCCTTCCTTTGTTACAGTATAGACTTACTGATCGAGCTGCACAGACAGCAGAGCAGTGCAGTCACATGACCACTAGGCAGCTCCTGCTGAACACACATCGCCGCTGCAGACACGGCTGGGAGATTATTTACACTGGATCTATATGACTGTACAAATGTAAAAAAGAGTGTCTGCGCTAAACTATTATCAAAAATATAATACTATTGAAAAAGGTAATGAATTGAGAGTCGCATTCACTATTAAATAAAACATATAACTACATTTATTAATCCACAGAAAAAAACATATACATTAAAAATATAATAATTAACAATAAAATAATAACAAGCTAATAGCATATATATCCAATAATGGCAGATATAATATCAACATATATAGTCAATAGCCAAAAGTTCAAATGCTCATGTTAATCAGCCAATGAAATTTGTGAAACTTGCAAAAAAATAATGAATGGAGCCAATAAGTGAACTTCTTGGTGATGAGTTCATATATGAAAATAGAGATAGTTGAAAGTCACTGAAGCCGGCTACTCACAGTTTTATTACGATCAGGATGAATATAGAAACCTCAGATGAGCATTGCATTACGTACATACTATCACTCAATTGGTTGAAGTGAAGGAGCTGCATTGATGGATCAAATGGTATTATCAAATGTAATCGTGTATCTGCGGAATCCTGTGCAGTGTTGGTAAATGAGCAAGTCAGGCGGAACACTGTAGCACACAACTGCGTTGTAAAGGATGGAACTATTGCAGATGGGGCTTTACCGGTATTTCGGCTATATGTAGAACCCTCTGTTAGCCTGCCATACATGGGTGTCCCACCACTGGACAAGTAAAGAGAGAGGGGGGTGGGTATGATTACTGTATCCACATTGTACTGACAGCTCCCACTTGTGTGAATCCTGTGTTTCAGTGCTTGAGTTGTCATGATAAACAACCGAAGAGGAAGAGAGGAGTGTTGCCAGCAATAGAAATGAAGTCTTCAGTATAAAGCAAGCTCACAGATAGAGTAATTGAAGTTCTTGATGCTTTTTAGTGCTCCAAAGCACTTTCATCAGAAGGAGAAGAATATCTGATCTCGGAAAACTGGAAGTTATTTATTCAGGTAGAGGCCAATCAATGGCTAATTGGATAAGGAGAATAAGATGTATATTACCTAAACATGTAAAAAATCACGTGTATTAAAAAAAACAGGGAATGCGACTATAATTGTAATGTTATCACAATAATATTAAAGTAATAATGAAATCAATGGACCTCTCATAAACATAAATGAACAAGACAAAGATTTATAACTCATGAGGAATCAAATGAAATATACAAACTAAGAAAATTACAATTTATAATATAAATGTCTAGTGGCATGTGTTAGTCTGTCTGTGTGTGGAAAAAATAAAAACCAAGCTGCAGCGCCACCTGCTGGGCGGAGTTATACACTGACCTACTAAATTCTTAGTGTGTGTGGAAAAAAAATTCAGAAAGGGCTGAAATTTGGTATACAAAGATGTTTTTAATTTGTTAATTTAATTTGTTAATTGTTAAAAGTGTTTATAAAGATTTTAAAAAAATATATATATATTTCTTGAAGGAGAAGTGACAGTTGGGAGTGGTTGGTGGTTGCCGGGGGTGACATTGGGGAGTGGTTGGTGGTTGAGGCCTGGGCTATGGCCCAAATGCATGACAAGAACCTTTTTAACACCTTAAGTAGCTTGATTTGACTAGAATGCATGAGTATCATGCACGGGTTAACTTGTATATTAATAAAAACACATAAATTGACAACAGTATGACTATACCAGAAGATTATTCAAACTTATAAAAACGAGACAATGCTGATTGCCAAAACATAATAATCAGGGGCCTGATTCATTAAGGATCTTAACTTAAGAAACTTCTTACTTCAGTCTCCTGGACAAAACCATCTTACAATGGAAGGGGTGCAAATTAGTATTCTGTTTTGCACATAAGTTAAATACTGACTGTTTTTTCATGTAGCACACAAATATCAACTTTAAATTTCAGTGTACAAATAAGCTATCAAGTATTTGTGTGTTACATGAAAAAACAGTCAGTATTTAACTTATGTGCAAAACAGAATACTAATTTGCACCCCTTGCATTGTAACATGGTTTTGTCCAGGAGACTGAAATAAGAAGTTTCTTAAGTTAAGATCCTTAATGAATCAGGCCCCAGATGTCATGAGGATAATACACTCTCTCTAAATATTCCAATGGCTTCCTATAGAAATCTAATGCTGGGATAGCTAAACAGGTAAAGCATTCGCCCAGCAGATCAACCATCAGGAGTTCAAACGCTGGAAGAAACCAGTAATGTAAAAACTAGTTCCTTCTTAACTTTTTCTTTTTTTCAAAAGCAAAATTATAGTACATACATAAATACATATATTGAAAAAGAAAAAAAGAGGAAAAAGGAGAAAAATTATGACTTCCTTCCTCACAATGTGTATTCTAAATGTTCTTATCTTTAAGGGAGAGCGCATCAAACCCAAAATATATTTAAAATTTTAAATCTGTATATTCATTTAAACCACCTAATTTCAATGTATTCAGATGGGGAATCCAATATGTTTCACGGAGGCATAAACATTAAAGTCTATCACCTCCTCTACTTGTGGAAGGGATAGATTCTAAGCCAATAATTCTTTAACTGATAGGATTGTTGTTATGACAATTGTCAAAATGGTGAGGGACACTGTGATCTTGTTTGTTAGCCTTTATATTCCATCTATGTTCCATGAAGCGAGAGCTAGAAGTAGAAATGAGCCACACAGATATCACAAAAGAGACAGTTCTTTCAATACTAAACCAGTAAGTTCCTCTAGGTCTGTTCCAGCAGGAGAACATCATGGTTCTCCTTTGCATATGGTAAACTCTATATATCTTAATTATTCAAATATCACTCGGGATGTTGATACTTTCAACAAGTTAGGTGCTAAACCTAAACGTCTGCAGGGCAAGCAATCCCCTTTTTTAGGGAGAGGTCTGCTACCCTACCCACAAGGGAGAAGACACCCACCCCTCAGATTATCAAATCGTTACGATTCCCTAAGGCACGACTCCATAAGTCGTGGGCCCCCAAAAAGAAGAAGAAACTCAGATTTCGAGGAACTAGAGGAGGTATCAAGTAACCAAGAAAAAATCCCAAATTAAGATAACTCCTAAGGGAGTATTTCATTTATCCTCCCGAATCTTGTCAGATACACAGTCACAATTATTGGCGAAGGGTTTAAAATTTGTCCCTTCTAGTAAACCCAACTTTTTTGACTTTTTTGTTGAACTGAATCGCTATTCACATAATCTCAGCCGCAAAAGATATTTTTTGTGTCTAAACAACTTAAGAAAAAAGGGCTTGATGGCATACCCATAATATTGGATGATAATGATGGAGAATATATTACCATTTTGGAGTAGTTGGCTTCGGAAAGCGCTGATGCCTCTTCATCCCAGGTAGAATTTGAGACATAGCTGCATTTTTTATTATTTTTTTTCACTCAAAATTTTTATTGCATACAAAAAAATAAGAATAACATGCGTGACATAAACAGAAAATGGAAAGCTTGAGCAGAACATTCAAGATACATGTATCCAGCAATGTCACTTTCATAACAGAAATATGTATTGCAATATAACAAGTTAGTAATGGGTAAGGGAGGGGGAGGTAAGGCAATGGGCTTTAGAGGGGTGTGGGGTCGGGAAGGGGGAAAAGTACATGGTCGTCAGATGAAATAGACTAAGAGAAGCGTGCTCTCCCACATGAGGGAGCGCTACCTGGACTGTGAGGTTGCCTTTTTAGAAAAAAATAGGCTCAATTTTATGTGGGGTTGTGTAAGAAGGAGATTAATCAGAGGAAGACGGATTGCGAGACTCTAGGCATAGAGCCAGGGGGCCCAGACCTGGTGGAATTTGTCTTCTTTGTCCCGTAGTAAGGAGGTGATCTTTTCCATGTTGGCTATAAACCATATATATGATCTTAAAGATGAGACGCGAGGAGGCTCCATCCGCTTCCAGGACTTAGCTATCAGGCATTTGGTTACCGCCAACACGTTTGAGGCTAGCTTCGCAGAGTGGGTCTTGTATAGGATAACAAAGTAAGAAGAACCACGGGTTCTTCCTGCTAAGGCATTGGAGAAGGGAGGAGAGAAGTCTCGCAACCCTATCCCAGAAGGAGGAGATAACAGGGCAGGACCACCAAATGTGTACGAGGGTGCCTCGGTGACCACAATTTCTCCAGAAATCGGGGGAGGCCGACTGAAACATTTTTGCGAGCCTATCAGGTGTAAGATACCACCTGTAATACACTTTATACGCATTTTCCTTGATTAATGTGGAGATGGAGCTAGAGGCCACATTCAGTCTAATGGTATCCCAGCAGTCCTCCTCCGGGGGTGGGCCCAGATCCCTCTTCCACTCCCTCTCATGAATATTCCCGCCCGTCACCAATTTCTCTAGTAGTAGGCTGTACAAGGAGGAGATCATGCCTCTTTGCAGGGGGGAAGAGAGGCAGAGAGACTCAAATTGGGAGGAGAGGTGGGGCGTGCTGTCCGACAGGAGTGAAAGGAGGAAATGCCTAACCTGCAAGTATTGGTAGAAAGGCGGATGAAAGTTAGGAACTCTCAAGCAAAGAACATCATAGGGTATAGGCCTTCCTTGTTCAAGGAGGCTTTCTGCAAATCCAAATCCCGCCCTGGTCCACAACCGGGAAAAAGATTGGGACATACCCGGGGGGGAAAAGAGGGATTATGCCACAGGGGTATAATATACAGAGGATTAGGAAAGACAGAGAGATGGCTCTTGCAGGTCTCCCAGATCCAAGTAGCAAATTCCAGGGTTGGGAAACGTTTAGTTAGAGCCTTCCGAATAATGGAAGGAATTCCCCAAAGGCCAGATATAACAGGTATGGAGAGATAGACAGCCTCCAAATCCGCCAATGAGTAAGATGCAGGAGGGGCAAATGAGGAAACAATTGAGCTAAGCTGGGCTGCCCAGTAAAAGGCCTTGAGGTCGGGGAAGCCTCTGCCTCCACATCCTCTGGGTTTTTTGAGTAATGCCAGGCGGAGCCTGGGAGACCTGCCCCGCCAAACAAATTTAGAAAGGTGTTGCTGCATAGAATATAATTCAGCTAGGGGTATTCTCACCGGCAATGTCTGAAAAAGGTAAAGGAGTTGAGGAAGAATAGTCATTTTAACCGCGATGATCCTGCCCAGCCACGAAATGATTAGGGTCCACCAGGAGAAAATATCTGATTTAAGTTTACGGAAAAGAGCTGGATAATTCTCCTGGTATAGGGATTCATATGAGGTGGTGATGTAGACCCCCAGATATTTGAATTTTTTTCTTCTGCAATCTAAAGTGAAAATGGGAGGTGAGATCACAGCAGTCCTGTGAAGGCATATTAAGAAATAGGGCCTCAGATTTTGTTATGTTAATTTTATACCGGGACAGGCCGCCGTATCTTGTGAGGAGGCAGAACAAGTTGGGCAGAGATGTTCTTGGCTGCCGAAGCGTGAGGAGTATATCGTCAGCAAACAAAGAGAGCTTAATCTCCAGAGACCCCATCTCGACCCCTCATATGTCTGGGGAGGCTCGGATGGTAGCTGCCAAAGGTTGAATGACCAAGGCGAAGATTAAAGGGGAGAGTGGGCAACCCTGGCGGGTGCTGTTACTGATTGGGACTGGATCGGAAGGAGAGCCATTAACCATAACCTTAGCAGAGGGATGGGAATATAAGGCCTGGACCCCCGACAGAAAATCCCCAGAGATGCCGAAGTGCTTAAGAGTATGGGTCATGAACTGCCAGGAGATCCTGTCGAAGGCCTTTTCCGCATCTAAGGATAAAATGATGAAGGGAGTTTTCCAAGTGTTGAGTATGTGAATAAGGTCAATAGTTCTCCTCGTGTTGTCCCTGGCCTGTCTACCGGGAACAAACCCCACCTGATCATAGTGAACTAGCCCAGGGAGTACAGTGTTTAGGCGGTTGGCCAGGATCTTGGCATATAGTTTCTGTCACGGGCACTAGGAGTTCTGCCCAGGATTCACCAGTTGACAATGCTTACCAGAGGGGCGGGGTTTACACAGCGGACCTCTGGGCAGTAGGGTGAATAGTAGGAACGTATATAAGAGCAGATGGAGAGAGAATGCCAATGGAATAGATGAGAGTCAGTGACTTGCAGCTATACTGGTAGGAGAGTCAGCGACTTGCAGCTGTACTGGTAGGAGAGTAGAGTGGACGTGAACAGGTGAAGGAAGGTAATGGGAGAGTCAGTGGTCTGCGGATAGCAAGTTGTACCACTGCTGTGAAGGGAAGACTTGTCCAGGTGTAGGTAGGTAGCGGGAGAGTCAGTGGTCTGCGTATAGCAAGTTGTACCACTGCTGTGAAGGGAAGACTTGTCCAGGTGTAGGTAGGTAGCGGGAGAGTCAGTGGTCTGCGTATAGCAAGTTGTACCACTGCTGTGATGAGGTGAGAACTTGTCCAGGTGCGGATAAGTGGAGGAGTGATAAGAGTCTATAACTGTATAAATACAATTGGAGAGCAGAGGAGCTAGTCCCAAACAGATATGCAGCGTCACAGCTAATAGTCTATAGCGGGTATGTATACCGCTGCTGAGTAGAGAGGCTTGTCCAAAGCGGATATGCAGGATAACAACTGATAGTCAATAACAAGTATGCATATCGCTGTTGAGTAGAGAAGCTTGTTCAAACAGATATAGAGCGTAATGGCTAATAGTCTATAGCGGGTATGGATAACGCTGCTGAGTAGAGAAGCTTGTCCAAAGCGGATATGCAGGATAACAGCTGATAGTCAATAACAAGTATGCATATCGCTGCTGAGTAGAGAAGCTTGTCCAACGAGGATATGCAGGCACAGCAGGAGAGCTGAGAGACTGTAGCGGGTATGGGAACCGCAGGTGAGCAGAGCAGGTAATCCAGCGGACAGCTGAAGACACAAGCAGGACACAGGAGTCAGTAGCGGGTATGGGAACCGCCGATGAGCAGAGCAGGTAATCCAGCAGGAAACTGGAGATACGAGCAGGACACAGGAGTCAGTAGCGGGTATGGGAACCGCCAATGAGCAGAGCAGGTAATCCAGCAGGAAACTGAAGATACGAGCAGGACACAGGAGACACCGTCAGAGACTCACAGGGAATGAGACTCAAGATCAGGCAATGATAAAATGGCCACAGGTGCCTTAAATCGGGAGAGGTGATTGATCCACCAATTAGGTTAAAAGCAAGGTCATAAGAGTTCATGGATGCTGCGCATGCGCAGTTCATCAAGATGGCGGACGGCCGCAGCTCAGGACAGGCGCCGGCAGGAAGGATAGAGAACCACGCACCAGCGCAGAGGCCCTCACGGTCCGGTGAGTGACAGTTTCAGGTCATTGTTAAGCAGAGATATTGGACGGTAGCTAGCACAATTATGGACATCTTTACCTTCCTTGTGGATAAGAGTTATCCGAGCCTCCAGAGATTCCTTGGGCCAAGAATTGCCCTTCAGGATAGAATTAAAAAGAGTAGAGAGGCGAGGGGCCAGAAGAGATGCAAACTTTTTATAGTAAGCTGCCGAAAACCCATCCGGGCCTGGAGCCTTGCCCGCTTTCTGAGCCTTAATAACCTGCTCCACCTCCTCCAAGGATATGGATTCACTAAGACGATCCGCGGCCTGGGGGGTAAGCCTTGGGAGTCAGGCGTCCTCCAGGAATTTATCTATATGCTCCGCCTGATTCCGCTGGGCCAAAACGTTGGGTGGTTGGGGGAGATTGTACAATTTCAGATAATAGTTCTGAAATTCCGAGCGAATTAATTTGGGATCATAAACCAGGACCCCTGAAGAATCTCTTATAGCCATAAGATTGCGGGACGAAATTTTAGTCCACAGCAGAGTGGCCAAGAGGTTATCTGCCTTATCACCCTTTTCATAAAAGCGTTGATTCAGCCATTTTAGCTTGTTGGCCACTCGGTGGGAGAGAAGCAAGTGGAGCTCACCCCTCACAGAGAGAATTTGTTCGGCAGGGTCAGGGTTGGATTTATGTTGTTCCTCCAACTTCTGGAGGGACGTGGAGAGGTGCACAGTTTCAGCTAATCTTGCTTTTTTGGCATTTGCCGCCAAGGCTATTAGGTGGCCTCTGATGACCGCCTTATGGGCATTCCAGAGAGTAGAGGGTGAGATATCCGGGAACTCGTTTGTTTCAAAATATTCGGATATTAGAGTTTTAAGATGGGCTACTGTATTCTGATTATGGAGGAGGGATTCGTTGATTCTCCAAGAAAAGGTAGAGGCAGGAGTAACTGAGGAGGAAAGGTCTGCCGACACTGGGGCACGGTCAGACCATGTAATTGAGTGAATATTAGAGTTAGTAAGTTTAAGAGTCAGATCGTTGCTGAGCAGGACCATGTCGATTCGGGAGTAGGTATTATAGACTGGGGAATAAAAAGAATAGTCTCGAGCCAGAGGGTCAGAGATTCTCCATGTATCGTACAGATTATGCAGTTTCATAAAATCCTGCAAGGCCCTGGAGTTCCTCCCATCCCTCCTGTCGGAGAGAACATTTGAAGGGGCAGATCTGTCCAGATGGGGGTTAAGAACTGTATTGAAATCTCCACCTACTATAAATTCTCCTCTACGGACCTGAGAGAGTATAGTTCCTAGATGTTTAAAAAATTTGTGCTGGTCTTGGTTCGGGGCGTAAACATTCACTAATGTGCAGGGGAGATTATTCAGTTTACCCACTATAAGATATCTACCTCCTTTGTCTCTATACATATCTGTAAGATCAAAAACAAGATTACGAGAGAAAAGGATTGCCACCCCGCATCTCTTCTTAGTAGTGTCACAAGCATGATAGGTGAGGGGGAATCTTTTGGACTTAAGTTCCGGGTGTAGGTGTTTAATGAAATGGGTCTCCTGTAAGAATACTAGATCACCTTTAAGGGCCTGTAACGAAGCATAGAATTTACCCCTTTTTTGAGGGGAATTGAGGCCTTTGACATTAAAAGATATCAAGCGGAGGGTCATGAGAAAGTCAGGTGGGGGGGAGTCAGGAGGAGAAAATATGTATAGGAAGTAGGACTTCTGACTTGCTAGAGGAGTAGATACCGGGGACGACCAGAACTGGGGATACATTGTAGGAGTGTGGGGAGGGTAGAGGAAGGGGGATGGGTGTGGTGCGAAGCACTCGTCCAGGGTGCTGGTGGGAAAAATGGAGCGGTACTTAAGGTACCCGGGGACCAGCTGAGAGCAAGCAAGTTCTATGGGGGTATAGCTAGGGGTTACCAGCCGAGAGGGCGACAGGTAAATCGCTGAAAGGGGGGGGAGGTGGGGGCACACCTCCCAGTGGGTCCGTGTGCGAAGGGAGCGAGGAAGGTATGGCGTGTCAGGGCACCTCCAAATCGTAGGATTAACTGTTGGAAACATATACTGCAACTATGGTACCTTGTCTAGCTAAAGGGTAGAGCGATATCAGCCGGGTTATAACATATGCAAGTAAGTACCATTGTAAACATGAAAAGGAGTCCCACGAGAGGGAAAACAAAGAACAAGGGAACAAAAGACAAAACATACAGGTACAAGGAGAAGCGAAAAAAAAAAAGAAAACAGTCACAGAGCAGCTCCAGATAGACCATAGAATCACAAACAAACAGGCCTGTTAGTGAGCCGAGAGGATATACGGCCTTCCGAGGGAGGTCCATGCGGGCAGTCCGCTGTGGAACTGAGAAGGCAGCTGGCATGAGGACGAACCTGCAATTAGAAAGAGCAGAGACAAAAAGGGCAAACAGCCGGCCAACCTAGAGCATGCAAAAATTACATTAAAAACTAGGCAGCACATAAACGTCACAGCAGAGGACGAGCCTCCATGAAAGCTCAATTCCTTGGACGGCCACCTGCTAGGGCAGACGATAAACAAGCAGATGCGACTCTTGTTAGACCCAAGTCCCGATGCACCATCCCTGAGAAATCTCGAAGCCTTAGAAAACAGCCAGGGAGTTGATTTACGAAGTCTTGCGAGGAGTGGTGGACTTCTGGACTGTGGACCATTCGCCTTGCGATGCTCTTTGAGGTCACGGAGTCGTATCCTGATTACCCGAGGTAGGAGATTGAGAAGTGCCCGCGGAGGGATCGGGAGAAAGACCCAGCCGTCGGAGAAGAGCATGAGCCTCCGGAAGTGTACAGGCAGAAATCTGATGTTCCTGATGGAAGAGGAAGCCCCACCGATATCGCACATTTTGATCTCGTAGAACTTGCGTTACTGGGGCGCACTCCCGTCGCCTGGCCAGGGTGGCGGGTGACAAGTCCTGGAAAATCTGGATATTGTGACCTTCGTAAGTTAGGGTATGTAGCTTCCTAGTCCCCGCAAAACCATCTCCCTGGCAGTGTAGAAATGGAGCCGTAGGATAACATCTCTAGGCTGGTTCTGATCAGATGATCTGGGCTTTAGGGCTCTATGAGCTCTGTCCAGTAGCAAGTGGTCCTCCGGGACCTCGGGGGCTAACTGGGAGAAGAGCTTCTTCAGGTATTGGTCCAGGTGGGCAGATTCAACCATTTCTGGGATGCCCTTCAGACGTAGATTATTCTGCCTATGTTAGGAACCCCTCCAGCCGTCACAACACAACCCAGAGTCTACTCTGCCAATCAGGTGTTCACTGGAGCCCCTGGTGGTGGGGACAGACTGGGCTGCAGACTGACAGAGGGTCGTGAAGTGTGTGCCGACTGGGGAGAACCCAGGCAAGCGGGGTGAGGTCCACGCAGAGGTCAAGGGCCGGCAGCAGGTTCCTATTCCAGTTAACGAACCGGGGTCAAGGGTCACAGGCAGACAGGAGAAACGGTAAACAGGCCAGAGGTCAGGGTCACGAGATACACAATCGAAGTCCAAATCCAAGCCAGGGGTCATACACGGGAGATCAGCAGAAGTTTAACAGATAGGAACAGGAACAAAGCAGGTCAGCAGACTGGGAAGCAGAAGCTATAACCGGCAATGAGGCAGCAGGCCTTAAATACAGACACAGACCAATCAGCAGTTGAACACACTCCTGCAGGCTAATTTACTAGTATCCAGCAGGGCCAATAAGGGCTTGCCCCTGACCTGCACAGTTGCAGGCTAATGCCTGTTAATCAGCCTAATAGAATCAGCCCACAGGCTGCCTGCTATGCGCATGCGCCCGGCTACCAGCACCCCCGGGACGCAGCGCTAGTGTACTAGCGTCCGGCCGTTTCCCTGGTGACGGCCGGACAGGAAGAGGAAATGACGTCCCGGTCGTCAAGGTGACGGCCGGGACGCTGGGGCGCATGAGAAGCAAGCTGCGGCGGCTGTGAGTACCGCCGCGGCTCGTGACAGCCTAGCCCGATTATCCATGTCTTCCTGGTGTTCATGGACAGATGTCAGATCGCTTCTAAGGTGTACAATATCCTCCTCCATTCCTGTCTGAGAGGTCACCACAGTTTTTGTTCAACTTGGTCAGTGCGAGTACCAATTGCAGCCACCTCCGCGCATAGTGGGTGAAGGGCAGTTTGCAACTCTGAATGGACGAAAGATTTAAGCTCTTTCATTTCTTTGATTAACGTTAAAAAGTCCCGTCTGGTTATCGGGGATGTATCATCCTCGCCCGATTCAGCAGAAGTGTGAGGGGAATCTGTTCTTCCCCGATGCGGGGTTGAAGTCGATTGCTTCGAGAAATATTGAGGAAGTCCTTTAGGATGAGATTTCTTGCCTCCCTCGGGCATTGTAGAGGAGCACCAAGGACTAGAGTTTTAAACAGGAGTGGCGGTATGTCCAGGCAAATTAGTAGAGTAAAGTACAGTGAGTGGACCCACGTAGGGAGGAGGGGTCACATGAATCTGGAATTGAAAAGTAGTGTAGAAGAAACTTCCCCCCCCCCCGTCAGCATTTAGGGGGTCATAGGGTCATTGAGCACCCCAGAAATCCTGGGACAGGGCCCAATAATAGGTAGAATGTGGAACATCAGCCCAAGGCAACCCCTGCAGGGGAGGACAATAAGCCTGACAGTGTGATCTGCTTAAAGGCTCCAGAATAAGCCCCGCGGTCTGTCGCTCTGAAGTTTTGCTGATTAACGACTCTCCTCTCAGCTCTTGATGGAGGTGGGTAGGGTGGGTAGCTGGGATTGAACGCAGGTAGTGGCGCTCTCACACTAACCTGCTTCCTCTGTGTTCCGGCAACAGCGGCCGCTGGTACCCTTAGGCAGTGTGGAACCTGCGGACTGGTGACACTACTCTGCCGCTTCCAAGGGGTCCTGTGGCCGCTCCGCCTGCCACATAGGCCGCGGAGGCACTCACTCCAGCCTCAGGTCCGAACCGGAAGTCCGGGTCGCCAAAACCGGAAATACGGTCGACGGGGCTCGGGCGGCACTACAGACCGCAGCTTCAGGGCCCAGACGTCCCGAGTGGAGGGCCGGACAGATGCGGGTCCAGGTAAGGCTGCGGACCTGCGATCCCCCAGGGAGATGTGCGATGCCGGACAGGGGGGCAGCCCCAGACACAGGACTGCAGTCCGTCTCGGCGGGGGACCGCCTCGTGGGCAAGAGGGTCCTACAGGTGCCTGCTTCTGCGGGCTTCAACAGTGGGTGAAGTATGTGGGCGCAGGAAGGGGTTTGAGAACTTAAAATCGCCCTCTTGTTCGGGAGCTCGCCACACCAGCACCCTCTCGATATGGCTTCCAAGCCACGTCCCGACATAGCTGCATTTTGATGTGCATGGGACACCAACTATATCTTTATTACGAGTGATGCTCAAGCATTATATACGAACATTCCACATGATCTTGGTGTCACTCACCGGACCGTGAGTGCCTCTTCCCGGACATTTAGGAACCGTGGCCGTCCTCCATCCTGAGGGTCTGCGCATGCGCAGCCCTTTCCTATACTTCAGTGTATGTCCCTTTAACTCAATTGGCAGATCAGGCAACACTCCCTATATTAAGCACCTGTGGTCAACACCACGTTGCCTGATCTTGGAGTCTCATTCCCTATGAGTCTCTGAAAGTGTTCCTGTATTCCTCGTGTTTTCAGCGCTGCTGATTCCTGTGGTTTCCAAACCACTTCTACCTCTGTGGTTTCCAAACCACTTCTACTACTGTGGTTCCCATACCACTTCTACCATCAACTGTATCATCGTGACTGTTTGCTGATTCCTATCCGCTGCCTCCGTGCACTACAGTCTTCCAAACCACTTCAACGCTATTACATATCATTGTGACTGTTTGCTGATTCCTATCCGCTGCCTCCGTGCACTACAGTCCTCTAATCCACATCACGCTATTATATTTCACTGTGACTGTTTGCTGGTTCCTACCCGCTGCCTCCGTGCACTCCAACCTTTACTTTACATCCACTCACCTGTTCCTCATCAAGTCCGTGAGCTGATTCCTATCCGCTGCCTCCGTGCACTACAGCCTCCAGCCTACAACTCGCCTGTGTTCATCATCGTGACTGTTAGCTGATGTCTATCCGCTGCTTCCGTGCACTACAGCCTCCAGCCTACAACTCGCCTGTGTTCATCATCGTGACTGTTAGCTGATGTCTATCCGCTGCTTCCGTGCACTACAGCCTCCAGCCTACAACTCGCCTGTGTTCATCATCGTGACTGTTAGCTGATGTCTATCCGCTGCTTCCGTGCACTACAGCCTCCAGCCTACAACTCGCCTGTGTTCATCATCGTGACAAGTTAGCTGATTCCTATCCGCTGCCCCTGTGCACTGCAGTCTCTTCTCAGCTCTCCTGTGTTTCCTCGAGACTGCTGCTCTCATTGCCATTCGCTACTCTCCGTGATCAACAGCTCCTGGTCTACTCTGCTCTCCCGTGTTCCATCGCTACTGACACCTATTGGTTGCTACTGGTTACCTCCGTGTACCGCAGAGCCCTGCTGCTGCTGACCGCGCTATCACCCATCTACTGCTGACCCGCTCTCCACACCTTCACGTGTCCCGCTGGTCTACCCTCCTGTCAGCATTGGATTTATATCTCATCAACTACTCCTCTGCTGGATCATCTCCACTCTCCTGGGTCCTCCTTGAGTCCAGTTCCACGTGTTACTGATTCCTGTGGATTCGTGTCCCTGTTGGTCTACTTATCTGTGCGCTGCACCTACTAGACCGCTGCCTCATCTATCCTGGGACTTCTCATCCAGCCGGCCTCCTGCCGCTCAGGTATCGCTGCACTCCTATCTGACTGCCTGCTTCTGAACCACGGTATGCATACTTCTCATTGACTGTGCTGGTGTATTGCATATCTTGCTGGACTGTGTTGGTTCTCCTCTGGAGTCTGCTATCCGCTGAGTCTATTGCCATCATTGACTGTGTTAACTTGTGCTGGACTACTTCAAGAGACTTTCTATATTTGCAGACCTGTTCAGTCATTTATATATATATTGTGCATGTTACTGTGGATCGTGTATAAGGTGCCTGTGTATATCCTGTGTTGCAGTCTCTCCCCGTGCACCTCCTCACATATATATTCAGTGGTACAACTTGCTAGTAGCAGACCACTGATCCCTGTTTCCAGTATCACCTGTTCCAGTATCCTCTCACATAGCAGTGGTACAACTTGCTATCACAGACCACTGACTCCCCGGATACCTCCACTTGGATTCCATTCCTTCACTCAGACAGCGGTACCACTTGCTATCCGCAGACCGCTGACTCTCATCACCTCCTCGTTTCTGTTGGACATTCCTCCTCACCATAGCAGTGGTACAACTTGCTATCGCAGACCACTGACTACCTTCACGTGTCCTTGTCCTACAGTTCCTCGTGTACTATTACCTCCATATTACCAGTGCTGCTAGTCATAGACTTTCCTGAGCATCTCATCATCTGCTGTTTCCTGTTCCGTGATCACCCAGCTACCAGAGTACCCTATTACCATCTACATTGCTCTGGTAAGCCTACCACCTGGTGATCCCTGGGTAAAGACTCCTAGTGCCCGTGACACTTGGTCTCAAAGCAGTTCTGATTCTTGTTGCTATTATTATTTCCTTCACATAGCTGCCTAAGTTGTCGCATAATAGATTTATAGAAAGAATCTATATAAGAACCTCTGAATTAACGTGGATAAAAATTGGATTTTCTATTAAATTTGTATTGTAAAGAGGAGGTATTTACATCAAAAAGCAGCAATGTCTCAACAACAAGCTTTAAGAATTATTGGCTTAGAATCTATCCCTTCCACAAGAAGAGGAGGTGATAGACTTCAACATTTATGCCTCCGTGAAACATATTGGATTCACGGAGGCATTATTTTTCTCCATTTTCCTCTTTTTTTCCTTTTTCAATATATGCATTTATGTATTTACTATAATTTTGCATTTGAAAAAAAAATAAAAAATTAAGTAGGGATCAGTTTTTTATTACTGGTTTCTGCCGGGGTTTGAACTCCTGATGGTTAACCTGCTGGTCTTTACCTGTTTAGCTATCCCAGCATTAGATTTTTATATGAAGCCATTGGAATATTTAGAGATAGTGTATTATCCTCATGACATCTGATTATTATTGTGATTGGATCACATATAAATAACTTATGGTATGAATTTATTTAAAGGAAAAAGCGCGGGGCACTTATTTATATACATTGCCAATGCACTTATTTTTAATATTGTGTATATTTTGAGATAGGAAATCATTAATTCTGAGACCAGGGTAGAAAATGTGATTTTCTGTTTAGCCTCTCTAGAGGAAATTGGAAAATAATGGCGCTGGAAGAGTAATAACTCGCAAGTATAAAATAGATATAAGTTTAATATATCACATATGACAAATGCAAAAATTAGAAAACATGTCAATACAGATCAAATAATTAGAATGATACAGTTCCTCAGTAATATTAGTGCTTGTGGAAAAATAAGTGGAATATAACCACAAACTTCTGGATCCAGATAGTAAAAATGTAGAGGCTGTCCAAAAAGACAAACATGCATACCAAATCCCCAATCACAGGGAATGAGGGCAATATTCCTGAAGGGTTGAATATAGGCAGTTCCTATTAGGCAGATAGCAAATGCAAAGTGAAGCTTGTCCGCACAGTAGGTATAAATAATAGAAAGTTCCTCCGGCAGAAGAGAATAAATAATACGGCTCCTTACCAGGTCTGTTGGATGTCCGGGAATCCCTCAGGGGGAAGAACGAGTAGGTTCACCAGACGTGAGTAATATACGGAATATATCCGCTGTAAAAATATAATACACTCACTAATCTCCTCCGTGGGAACTTCGTTCTGGCCGTACGTCCGGCCAGGTGCACCTGCTAACTCCATTGGGTCGGAACTGAGTATGAGAAGAAAAGTTCCTACTTTCAGCGAGTTCCCGGCTTCACTGTTAATTGAGATCCGGACACTAGTGCCACATCATTAGATTCCTGCTGACGCGTTTCATCTCTTAGGCGGGACTTTTTCAAAGCTATCATGCCATCTCCTCATAGGTGTTTATAAAGGATAAAAAGGTAGGCGTATCCTAATATCAATTAACCCTTCAGATGGAATCCGGTATCATCAGTATGATAGTCAGGCTGATCATATAGATTTAGTTCAGCACATTCTAGAAGCACATGTAATAATAGTAATAATGGAACTGTTTAACTGTAAATCAAATATGAAATATACAATGATAAATTAAAAAATGTTTTTTTGTAAATAAGAAAAATAAATAAAAAGTAAAAGTAAAAATAAAAATAAAGATAAAAAATAAAAAATAGAAAAATAAAAAGTAATAAAAATAAAAATAAACTAACCATGAGTTTCAAACCCCAATAAATAAATAAACCACACAAAGATATCAAGATGTATCATTCTAATTATTTGATCTGTGTTGACATGTTTTCTAATTTTTGCATTTGTCATATGTGATATATTAAACTTATATCTATTTTATACTTGGGAGTTATTATTCTTCCAGCGCCATTATTTTCCAATTTATTCTAGTACTTTAGGGTTCCAATAGACCCTTAATGAGCAGCAGGAGAGTTGATAACACCAAGTATTAACACAAGGACTATCGTTTAGTATTTTTATACTATTTGAATATTGTATTACCATTTGTTTTATGTTATCCATTTTGGATTTTTTAATTTGTATTTTATTATTTTCCTATCCCTATTAGCGCCGAACCTAAATCTTGTGGTGGGATATTGTTTGCTAGTTTTTATCTCTATTGTTGGTTCTGGCTGCTTGGGATTGTGTTGACTACATTGAATATGGCAGATTTTATGAGCTGTAACGATAGATTTTTAAGAAGAGACCAATATCTCAGATCATTTAAGCCCAAGAGTGATGCGGACCACCTTATAGACAATAGAGACATGTCCTCATTGTTTTACAAATTAGAAGATTTGTTAAAAACAGAAATGAGACACTGGTGGGACAGTGTCTCTTTACAAAAGTATATAGATTCTAACAGGATCCCTAGAGGTCTGAGAATTTATAAAACTCTTTCCATTATTGATAACCCTACACTACAGGAGAAATGGAGCAATATATTGGATGGTTGTTCAGTCTCCCTTATGAGAGCTCTGATTGATTACAGGGAGGATAAAGTTAGGAAAACTGTTGAGGAAATTGATACCATTAAGGAACAATTAGCTAAATATAAGGATTTCAATGGCTTTAAAGAACTAGACAGGATTACCAATGAGAGGGTAGAGAAGTTTGAACAAGATCTGGTATCAAGAAAATCTGACAAATTTGAAAGAGATAGAGAAGATTATGAGCAGAATAAAATTAGAACGTATAAGAAAAGACCAACTATCACTCATTTTTATACAGAGAGTGATAAACCTAGGGGCAATGCCCGGGAGAAAAACACACAGAATTATTTGAAGAAATTCAATAGCCCTATAAGAGACCGTTCCTATAGGAACGGCAAGCAGGATTATTATGGATCCAAATTCCAGTCCAAACCATCCAATTTGGGTCAAAAATCCTCTAATGAGAATAGGAATGATTTTAGATCTACCAAGGACTATCTAGAAGCTAAATATAGTGATTCTGAGAGACCTGACCCGAAAGATTTTTTAGGGGAGAGTCCAGGATGGGGACTGTTGAGACACAAAAACAGATTACATCCCCTACAACGAAGAACCCCAAAGAGAATAAGAATCCCAGAGGAAAGAGAGGAAGGGGAAAATGCCTTGAGGAGAGCAAAATTGATGTAGCACCCAGAGGGGTATTTAATCTCTCAAATAAAAATCTCAGTACTAACCATCTAAAATTACTCTCCAAAGGACTCAACTTTGCACCCAGCAAAGAACCCAACCTGTTCGATCTTTTTTTGGAGTTAAATATATTCGTAACCTCTGCAGGAAAAGATATTTTGCATGTAAGACACTCGCAGCCCATAATGAAGACTCTCATCCTATAGTTCTAGACAAAGATGATGATATAGCACTGTCAAATTTGGAAATCCTGTGAGAGGAAAGTAATACAGATTACAATAGCACCAGTGTCACTCACCGGACGGTTAGTGCCTCTGGTCTGGTACGTGGCTCTCTCTCCTTCCTGCCGGCGCCTGTCCTAAGCTGCGACCGTCCACCATCTTGACTGGATTGCGCATGTGCAGGACTCTTGAACTTAAAACCTTGCTTTTAATCCTATTGGTGAATCAATCACCACTCACTATTTAAGGTACCTGTGTCCTTAGTATCGTTGCCTGTTCTTGGTTCTCATTCCCTTGAGACTCCTAGGTGTTTCCTGTGTTCTGCTCGTGTGATAGGTTTTGCTGGGGACAAGTCCTCTCTACTCATCCGTGGTAAACTTGCCCGCTACAGACTACCTCTACTCCGCTGCATGCCTACACCTGGACAAGCCTTATCTGCTCTTCTGTGGTAAATGTACCCGCTATAGACTGCTTGCCATTCCGCTGCATACCTGCACCTGGACAAGCCTGCTCTGCTCATCAGTGGTAACGTACCCGCCACAGACTATTCACTATTCAGCTGCTTGCCTGCATTTAGACAAGTCTCCCTTGCTCATCAGTGGTATACTTGCCGCTACAGACTACCCGCTATTCCGCCACCTACCTGCACCTGGACAAGTCTTCCCATCACCGCAGTGGTACAACTTGCTATCCGCAGACCACTGATGCTCCCGCTACCTACCTGCACCTGGACAAGTCTTCCCATCACCGCAGTGGTACAACTTGCTATCCGCAGATCACTGACGCTCCCACTACCTACCTGCACCTGGACAAGTTTTCCCATCACCGCAGTGGTACAACTTGCTATCCGCAGACCACTGACGCTCCCGCTACCTACCTGCACCTGGACAACTCTTTCCATCACAGCAGTGGTACAACTTGCTATCTGCAGACCACTGATGCTCCCGCTCCTACCTGCACCTGGACAACTCTTCCCATCACAGCAGTAGTACAACTTGCTCTCCGCAGACCACTGACTCTCCCCGCTACCCTCCTGCACTGGCACGAGTCTTCACTGCACATCAGTTGTTATATCTACCTTCGCATTATAGTTGCAAGTCGCTGACTTTCCTGCTGCATAGCTGCAAGTCGCTGACTCTCCTGCTGCATTTCTGCAAGTCGCTGACTCTCCATTGACATTCCATATCCTAAGTTGTTGTACTGTTCCAACCATTCACCATACTGCCCAGAGGATCGCTGTGATAAACTCCTCCCCTCTGGTAAGCATAATCACACCCGGTGAATCCTGGGTAGAAACTCCTAGTGCTTGTGACAGTAAGAACAGGCCATGACAGACCCAGGATCGGAACCAACAGCAAGGGAGATGCTGCAGCATCTGGTTACTCGGATTGAACAATAAGATGTTCGGCAGCAACAGCTGTTCCAATGTTTTCAGGCCCTAGCCGCCCGAGGAGACCCTGTGCAAAATGTATCAGCTACTGTTGATCCTCCAGTGTCTTCTTCTCCCCCAGTGCCATCCCAGGTGTCTACCACTTCTACGCTACACCTGCCTACTCCCGCTAAATATGATGGAGACCCGAAAACTTGTAGGGGTTTTCTCAACCAGTGCTCTATTCATTTTGAACTTCAACCTCACAAATTCCCTACTCATCGCTCTAAAGTTGCCTATCTAATTTCTTTGTTTTCCGGACAGGCTCTGGCGTGGACCTCCCCTCTGTGGGAAAGAAATGACCCTCTGTTAGAAGATAGTGCCATATTTATTTCAACTTTCCGAAGAATTTTTGACGAACCTGGTCGTATTATTTCTGCTGCCTCCAGTATTCTCCGACTACGCCATGGATCCCGTTCAGTAGGCCAGTACGTAATCCAATTTCGTACACATGCCTCTGAACTCCAATGGAACAGTGAGGCGTTGATAGCTGCCTTCTGGCAGGGTCTTGCTGAGAAAATAAAAGAAGCTCTGACCTCACAAGAGTTACCCTCTTCCTTGGATGATTTGATTTCTCTGTGCCACAGAGTAGACATGAGATTTTGAGAAAGAGATTCTGAAAGAGAAAGTTCATCTACGTCTCCGTTCACCCGACATCTCGAGTTCGTCACCTTCTACCTCCTGTAGAACCCATGGAGATAGGACGCTCTAGACTATCTTCTGAGGAGAGGGAGCGACGAGTGAAAAATAGACTCTGTATCTATTGCGCTGACCCTACTCATATGCTGAACTCTTGTCCCAGAAAGTCGGGAAACGCGAGTCCCTAACCTGTTCCGGAGAGGTAAGGTTAGGGTCCCTGGAATCCTCTCCATGTCTCATGGACTCTAAAATTTGTTCTTTCGCTGTTACTGTTTCCACTTCTACCAAGTCATTTACGTCTCAAGCACTTCTAGACTCTGGTGCTACCGGAAGTTTTATTTCAAGTTCCCTAGTGTGTCAGTGGTCCTTACCAGTGATTCCTTTAAAAACAGCTATTGTTGTCACTGCTATAGATGGCTCACGAGTTATCAATGGAATTATTACTCAACGTACCATTCCTTTGACCCTTCAAATCGGAGCTTTACATCAAGAGCAAATTTCTTTTTTGGTCCTTCCCGTTACTACCAGTCCTATTGTACTTGGCTTTCCGTGGCTTCAACTCAATTCTCCTCAGATTGACTGAAACACTCCGCAAGTCATTTCCTGGGGTCCGAATTGTCATCACAAATGTCTGACTCGAGTTGTTCCAGTAAAAATAAATAAATCTTCTATAGTACCTTGTCCGCCCGGCCTTCCTCCACAGTATGCTTCCTTTGCGGATGTATTCGATAAAGCCCAGTCAGAACGCCTTCCACCCCATCGGGTTTGGGATTGTCCGATAGACTTACAACCTGGCAAGAACCCTCCTAGGGGTCATGTATACCCTCTTTCGTTACCAGAGACTCAGGCGATGTCTGACTATGTCAAAGAAAATCTCCATCGTGGGTTTATTCGGCCGTCCACCTCTCCCGCTGGAGCGAGGTTCTTCTTTGTTAAGAAGAAGGATGGGTCATTACAACCTTGTATAGACTATCGAGGCCTTAACGCCATTACCATCAAAAATCGCTACCATATACCGTTAATTACCGAACTGTTTGACCGCATCAAGGGAGCTCGAATATTCACTAAACTAGATCTTCGTGGCGCCTACAACTTAATTCGGATCAAGGCCGGAGACGAATGGAAGACAGCTTTTAACACCAGGGATGGACACTATGAATATCTAGTCATGCCTTTTGGGTTGTGCAATGCCCCAGCTGTCTTCCAGGGGTTCGTGAATGAAATCTTCCGGGATCTGTTGTATGTTTGTGTCGTCGTCTATCTGGACGACATATTGATTTTCTCGCAAGATCTGTCCTCCCATCAACAGCATGTGGCAGAGGTCCTTTCTAGACTCCGAAAAAATTTACTATTCTGCAAGTTAGAAAAATGTTCCTATGAATTATCCCAGATTCCATTCTTGGGATATATTGTTTCTGGAGTTGGTCTAGAGATGGATCCGGAGAAAGTCAATGCAGTGCTACTTTGGCCCCAGCCAACTACTCTCAGGGCGATTCAACGCTTCTTAGGATTCGCAAACTATTATCGATGCTTCATTCAAGGTTTCTCCTCCATTGTCTCCACAATCGTGGCTCTGACCCGTAAGGGCGCCAATACCAAGCAATGGTTGGCTGAGGTACTTCAAGCACTTCAATTCCTTAAGAAGGCGTTCTCCACCGCTCCTGTTCTTCGACAACCTGACGTGACCCTTCCCTTCTTCCTCGAAGTAGATACTTCTAATATCGGACTAGGGGCCATTCTATCCCAAAGATCACAACAAAGGAAATTCCATCCCTGTGCTTTCTACTCCCGAGCTCTTCTATCTGCCGAGAAGAACTATACTATCTGGGATAAGGAGCTATTGGCCATAAAGGTGGCTTTAGAGGAGTGGAGATATTTACTAGAAGGGGCTCGTCACACCTTGACTATTTTTACTGACCATAAAAATCTTCTCTATTTACAGTCAGCAATGTATGAACCCCCGACAAGCAAGATGGTCACTTTTTTTCTCTCGCTTTGATTTAATCATAACTTTCAAACCGGCTTCAAAAACTAAAAAAGCTGATGCATTGTCTCGGGCGGTTGCTGCTTCCTCTGACGTTGAAGATTGTTTTGACCGTCCTATATTGGATCCTAAATCTGTGAGTTTGGCCACTTCTTCCACCAATGTTCTACCATTTGGGAAAACCCTTGTGCCACCACCTCTGCGTAAAAAGATTTTGTCGTGGTATCACTCCTCTCGTTTCACTGGACATTCTGGAGAACGAAAAACACTAGAGATTCTCTCTCGGAGCTATTGGTGGCCCTCGATTAGGAAAGATGTCAAAGAATTTGTGGCTGCTTGTGACATTTGTTCCCAATTTAAAACCTCCCGTAGAACACCGGCGGGCCTACTCCAACCACTACCTATTCCTTCCAAACCATGGACCCATATAAGTATGGACTTTGTCACTGATCTTCCCCCCAGCAAGAAATGTAATACCATCTGTGTAGTGGTAGATAGATTCTCAAAGATGGCCCATTTCATTCCTTTGACAGGATTACCCTCTTCATCTACATTGGCTGACCATTTCATCAAGGAAATTTTTCGGATTCATGGATGTCCATCTGAGATCGTTTCGGACAGAGGAGTGCAGTTCGTCTCCAGATTCTGGTGAGCCCTTTGCAAAACCTTGGGTATTCGACTGTCATTATCATCATCATACCATCCTCAGTCGAATGGGCAGACAGAGAGAGTCAACCAGGATTTAGAGACTTTCATAAGAATGTTTTCCTTAGCCAACCAGGACAATTGGGTAGACTTGCTTCCATGGGCTGAATTCGCCCACAATAATATGTACCACGAGTCATCTTCAAAAACACCTTTCTTTGTGGTATATGGTCACCATCCGTCTCTCCCGCTCCTACCTGCACCTGGACAACTTTTCCCATCACAGCAGTGGTACAACTTGCTATCCGCAGACCACTGACTCTCCCCGCTACCCTACTGCACTGGCATGAGTCTTCACTGTACATTAGTTGCTATACCTACCTCCGCATTATAGTTGCAAGTCGCTGACTTTCCTGCTGCATAGCTGCAAGTCGCTGACTCTCCTGCTGCATAGCTGCAAGTCGCTGACTCTCCATTGACATTCCTTATCCTAAGTTGTTGTACTGTTCCAACCATTCACCATACTGCCCAGAGGATCTCTGTGATAAAATCTCTGGTAAGCATAATCACACCTGGTGAATCTTGGGTAGAAACTCCTAGTGCCCGTGACAACCAGCAAGATTTTTTGATATAAATTCAAGCACTACCTTAAAAGGGAAGTTACCCATGTTTAAACCCAAGTCTAGTTTCTTTCCCCTGAGCCATAAGAGTCCAGCTATCTCTATATTTTATAACAAAACCCTTGATGACTTTATGTCCCTGTGCGGGACAAAATTTAACAAGAAGTCACAATTACAGAATACTGAATCTCCAAACAGGAATAGGAATTATAGAAAATATCAAGGGTGCACGAAATCTGAATAAATTAGAAAAACAGGCCCTTAAGAAGTTACAAGAAGATCTTTCTCTAGTCATCAAACCGGCAGACAAGGGAGGTGGGGTGGTGATTATGAACCGCACCTCCTATATTGATAAAGCCCTTAAACAACTAGGTGATAATTTATTCTATAAACCAGTGGTTCCCAAATTTTTGCAGGTCGCGGCACCCTTAGAGTCTCCAAATTTTTTCAAGACACCCCTCCAAAATAATTATTGAGCAGTCCTGTTTTAGAAGTAGTTGGGTCAAAAAATTGTAATAAGTATTTAGGTCAGGACAGAAATCCTGGAGGCTTTAAGCAGATCACACTGTCAGGCTTATTGTCCTCCCCTGCAGGGGTTGCCTTGGGCTGATGTTCCACATTCTACCTATTATTGGGCCCTGTCCCAGGATTTCTGGGGTGCTCAATGACCCTATGACCCCCTAAATGCTGACGGGGGGGGGGAAGTTTCTTCTACACTACTTTTCAATTCCAGATTCATGTGACCCCTCCCACCTAGGAGACGAAACGCGTCAGCAGGAATCTAATTATGTGGCACTAGTGTCCGGATCTCAATTAACAGTGAAGCCGGGAACCCGCTGAAAGTAGGAACTTTTCTTCTCATACTCAGTTTCGACCTGACGGAGTTAGTAGGTGCACCTGCGCGGACGTACGGCCAGAACGAAGTTCCCACGGAAGAGATTAGTGAGTATATTCTATTTCTACAGCGGATATATTCCGTATATTACTCACGCCTGGTGGACCTACTCGTTCTTCCCCCTGAGGGATTCCAGGACATCCAACAGACCTGGTAAGGAGCCGTATTATTTATTCTCTTCTGCCGGAGGAACTTTCTATTATTTATACCTACTGTGCGGACAAGCTTCACTTTGCATTTGCTATCTGCCTAATAGGAACTGCCTATATTCAACCCTTCAGGAATATTGCCCTCATTCCCCGTGATTGGGGATTTAGTATGCATGTTTGTCTTTTTGGACAGCCTCTACATTTTTACTATCTGGATCCAGAAGTTTGCGGTTATATTCCACTCATTATTCCACAAGCACTAATATTACTGAGGAACTGTATCATTCTAGTTATTTGATCTGTGTTGACATGTTTTCTAATTTTTGCATTTGTCATATGTGATATATTAAACTTATATCTATTTTATACTTGGGAGTTATTACTCTTCCAGCGCCATTATTTTCCAATTTATTCTAGTACTTTAGGGTTCCAATAGACCCTTAATGAGCAGCAGGAGAGTTGATAACACCAAGTATTAACACAAGGACTATCGCTTAGTATTTTTATACTATTTGAATACTGTATTACCATTTGTTTTATGTTATCCATTTTGGATTTTTTAATTTGTATTTTATTATTTTCCTATCCCTATTAGCGACGAACCTAAATCCTGTGGTGGGATATTGTTCTCTAGAGGAAATGCATTTTATCTGATGTATATATCTGATACAATGAGCCTTTGTTTACAAAGCTGTTGGTGTATTGTGATGTGGCTTGTTTTGGGTTTTTGTTGTTCTGTGGGAATGTGTATTCGGCGACTGTCTGAAGAAGGTATTCATATCAGATAGACCTTTTGACTTGCTAGTATGTATCCTGCCTCTGAAATAAGATCCAGGATATCACAGTAAGGTTTTTAAGAATTTCATAGCTAAGTGTAAATATTAGTGGCTTTGCAATGCATGTTAATCCATGTTTGTGTAAGCAGGTTATATCCTGATGCTAAAAATAGCCTGTGTCTGAACTGTATAAAAGGCACTAACTTTTATTGGAAACTTGTTCTTCTGATTTCAACATCTGACGTGATCACTGGTACTCTTAACCAGTGTGAGAGCAAATAAACATTATTTGCTTCAAATACCTGATTGAAAACATCTTCAGTATTGCTGTATTCCTGTGACCTGCAGATTAGACCCAAAATCTAATTTGTTCTCCGGCTGTCTCTGAGGTTTGGACCCAAGCTTTTCCAGTACCACCGCTCTGCCTGCTACATATGCAGCCCTGGTCAGTGTGATAGGCCAGGGGGGATCCATCCACAGCTTCCCTGATCCATAGTAAGAGGTCAGGAGTACCAGCCCAGGTACACCAGCAACGAGATACGCTAGCAGCGTCAGTGACCCAAAAGGAACGTGGTTCTGAGTGCCATAGAAGGAGCTCAGTGGTGGCAGCATTATAAGCCCCTACTACGGCAAGAGGGCGCTTTTGGGATAACGAAAGGGACCAGTGGCAAAGTAAGCCCAGCCGGTGCCCAGCAACAACAGACTGGATGGCATAGGCGGTCCATCCTGTCACAGGTCCGTAGGGATCTCTGTGGTTAATAATTTGAAATCTGCCTTTTTGTTTCCTGCGGTACTGTTGAAAAAGGAGGTAGGATTGGGGCGCATGTGCTGTCCCTTTAGGGAGCCCCTGTTTCAGAACATAGTGGTTTTCTTGGTCAGGGTGGTGCCTAAGAAGGAAGACGGTAGGAAAGATCAGGTAAGTTCAGCATTTGTGGATTCCACCAGGTCTTCTGTTAATGATGCTATTTCAGTGAGTTTATGTAGCATGTTTTACCAGTCCTTTGAGTCTGCAGTGAATATGGTGCACAGTTCTGGGGACGGGGCTTTACTGGCAAAAGTGGATATAAAATCTGCTTTTCGACTCCTTCCTCTGCACCCAGACTTGTTCCCATTCATGGCGTTTAAGTTGCACGAGGGGTTTTATGTTGATAAGTGCAGTTTCTTGTTCGTTTCTGGAATGCTTCAGCACCTTTTTGGAATTGGTGTGTTGCTGCTGGTACAGGTCATTATTGTATCGGCCATTACTTGGATGATTTCTTGATGGTAGAGCTGGGTCAGTCCCCGGTCTACTCAGATATTTTGTTTTCTATGGTTGCATTGTTTTATTTCCTGGGGGTGCATGTGACTCATGATAAGACTGAGAGTCCCAAGACCCAGCTGTCTTACATGGGCATCGAAACTTACACGGGTTTGGTTCTTTGTAGGCTGCCTGACGATAAAGTGGAGAAATTGCATGCAATTATATTATTAGTGCAGGGGTCCCCAAGGGTGTGGTTGAAGATGGCACAGTCTATTTTGGGCCTTTTCAACTTGCTTGCTGGGTGGTCCCTACTGGCAGGATATTTTGTTCCAAATTGAGCTCACCAGAACTTACTGTCAGATTACGCTGACAGCTAAAGATCAGGAGCAATTTGTTAGTATGGGACATGTTTCTGTGTGACTTCAATGGGGTTCTTGTATAACCCGTATGATGCTATACTG
Source organism: Mixophyes fleayi (assembly GCF_038048845.1). Lineage (NCBI taxonomy): Eukaryota > Metazoa > Chordata > Amphibia > Anura > Limnodynastidae > Mixophyes > Mixophyes fleayi. The sequence continues at coordinate 117,260,012 of NC_134407.1, read as the reverse complement.
GAGAACCCCTAGAGTATGGATTATTAACTTGCATCTTTCTATTTTCTGTTGAATTCATGTAGGACAATCTATATTGTATGTAACCTTGTAAGGTAATATCAATGTGTGCTTTGCTAATGACATGAGTTTGAACTTATGCAAGTACCATTAATCTTTTCAAACTAGCCAGGCCCGGGGCAGATAAGGGTCTTGGGGGAGTTTGAACCCAAAGATGTAAACCATCTAGCCCAGCAAGAAGGAGCAGAGGTGAGAACTCAAAGTCTTGTGAACATTCTGATCTCCAGACATCCCTAGCTCACTTTGAAGTCCTGTGACATTTGGGAGATCAATACGTTTTTATTGACAGCTATACTCCAAAGGTGGGGGGTTAGTGTTATGAGAAAAAAAAGGTTTAAAATCTTCCACTCTTAATGACATAGAATCGTTCATTTCTTTGAGGGAGGCTGTCAAGGCTGAAATGTGTCATACTCCTCAATGTGTATTCCTCACACGCCAAATCCTGAACTTGTAAGTAGGGATTCTGGTTTATTTCCTATTTTATTTTCTAAAACTTATGTGCAACCGATTGTATGTCTGTTTATTACCTTTTTGTAAATAAGCCTTGGAAATATTTTTCAGATTAAACATATTTAATCTAGCGTTTTTCTCAGTGATTCTTTGTGAATTTACCACGCCCAGGGAGACTCATGCTACATATGTATCTGATTTAAGTGTGAAGCATTAATAAGTGGTTCTGGTGAACGTAAGGCTACCATAATAAGTCCTTTGTGGTGGCAGAAAAGGTGTATACATCTTCCTCCAGCTCCTGCAATGATAGAGGTGTCTGATGACAATATGGTAAATTGTGTTGTTGTGCAATCTAACCACCCTTTACAGACACCCTGTCCTGAGATAAGGGAAGCTTGTGTATTAGCTGTGTGTAGCCTGCATGAGAGCGATCAGGAATCTGACCCCTTGGTAGATTTAGCAGTCTTTGCTAAAGAGACAGGGTCCCTAGCAGATGCTAACTGCAGTGTAGAGCTGTCTGACGATCAATTAGGACAGCTAGCTGACACACTAAGGCCTTATCAGTCTCATTTCACAGGGAAACCTGGAAAAACATATTTAGTCACACATCATGTAGACACAGGCAACTAGACCCCCCTCAGACAGCCAGCATATCGCACTTCCCTAGAAGTGCTTCAAGCCATTAAAAGGGAGATAAATGAGATGCTGCAGCTAGGAGTAATTCAAAAATCTCACAGTTCTTGGGCTGCCCAGTGATACTAGTTCCCAAGAAAGGTGGGGGCACCCGGTTCTGTGTAGACTATAGTATGTTGAATTACGCCACAGTGTTTGATGCTTATCCTATGATTAGAATAGATGAATTGTTAGAGCAGCATGCCCAGGCACACTACAGCACCATTATGGATCCCAGTAAGGGGTACTGGCAAATCCCATTGTCACCCGAGGCACGTGAGAGGTCCGCATTTATCACCCCATTCGGGCTGTTTGAGTTTTTGGTCATGCCCTTTGGAATGAAAAATGCCCCTGTGTCCTTCAAGCGCCTGGTCAATGAGCTGCTAGAGGGCCAGGAGGCACATGCAGTTGCCTACCTGGGTGACATTGCGGTATTCAGTCAGATCTGGGAGGAGCACCTGATCCATCTGAATAGTGTGTTAGGCCGAATTACTGAGGCAGGTCTGACTATCAAGCCAGAGAAGTGCCAGCTTGGCATACATGAAGTGCAGTACTTGGGACCATGTAGGGGGAGGTACCCTCCACCCAGAGCCAGGCAAGGTAGAGGCTATCACGGTGTGGCCGACTCCTACCACAAAAAAGCAGGTCATGTCTTTCTTAGATATAGCTGGGTATTATAGAAAATTCGTGCCGCATTATAGTACAATAGCCAAACCTCTGACTGACTTAACAAAAAAGAAATTACCACAGGTGCTTAATTGGACAGAGGATTGTGAAAATGCATTTACAACTTTGGAATCTGCTTTGGCCCAGTCCCCTGTGCTACAGGCCTCAGATTTCAAATGGAGGATTATAGTACAGACCAACGCGTCTAACTATGGACTAGGAGCTGTCCTTAAGCAGGTGACAGCGCAGGGGGAGGAGCACCCCATCATCAAGTGGAAAACGACTCCACCGAGAGGTAGTGTATGCTACCATTGAACGAGAGTGCCTAGCCATCGTATGGGCACTGCAAAAGCTACAGCTTTACCTGTATGGATGTAATTTCACTATTATTACAAACCATAATCCTCTAAGCTGGCTGAATAGAGTTTCTGGGGATAATGATAAGCTGTTAATATGGAGCTTAATTTTGCAGCAATATAACTTTACCATTCAGCCCTGGAAGGGCGCAGAACATGGAAACCCAGATGGCCTCTCACCCCAAGGGGCAAAAGTGGTGAATGGGCAGGAGAGTCAGTAACAGGTCACAGTTCTCCGTGCCCTAGGTTAGGATGGAGATGTGGCGACTATGTAATATATCTAATGACTAATTGCTATTTTCTGTTGAATTCATGTATGACAATGTATATTGTATGTAACCTTGTAATGTAATCTCAACATGTGCTTTGCTATATGACATGAGTTTGAACTTATGCAAGTACCATTAATCTTTTGAAACTAGCCAAGCCCGGGATAGATTAGGGTCTTGGGGGAGTTTGAACCCAAAGTTGTAAATCATCAAGTCTAGCAAGAAGGAGCAGAGGTGAGAACTCAAAGTCTTGTGAACATTCTGATCTCTAGACATCCCTAGCAGACTATGAAGCCCTGTGAAATTTGGGAGATCAATCTGTCTTTGTTGACAGCTAAACTCCAAAGGTGGCGATGAGGTCTTTGAGGAAAAAAAAGGGTTTAAAATCTTTTGCTTTTAGACATCAAATTGTTCATTTCTTGGAGGGAATATGTCAAGGCTGAAGTGTGCCATTCTCCTCAATGTGTACTCATCCATAGGGGTCAGAGCAGTCTTCTTTCAAAAACCTTCCTCTGGAAGATTACATCCTTCAGGGTTCTTTTCACGTCAAGAAAAACGATACCATTGATGATAAGGAACTTCTGGAAATGAAATGAAACTGGTTCTCACCGAGTGGAAATATCTCCTGGAGGGTTCCCTCTTCACTGACCATAAAAACTTATTATACCTGCAAACTGCTGAATGCCTGAACGCATGTCAGACTTGCTGGCCACTCTTTTTCTCTTGCTTTGACTTTCACCTTTAAATCTTGTCACAAATATAAAAAGGCATATGCCCTATCTCGGCCTTCAACAATTAACCTGAGATGGAAAGTCCTGTGGATCATCCTATTCTTGATCTCATGTTTTTATCAGCCACTTCGGTATTGTCTCCTATAACTCAGTCTACTGGGAAGACATATATACAACTAAAAACTTGGGAAAAAGATTGTTCATTGATTCCATTCCTCCCATTTCTCTGGTCATGGCGGTATACTCAAGACTATTGAACTAGTCTCCAGAAGCTACTGGTGGCCTAACCTTCACATAAATGTAAAAGAATTTGTAACCGCATGTGATACTGTTCCCTGCACAAAACTCCTCGCCAACCTCTTTTCCCCCTTCCACTTCCTGTAAAACCCTGGACCCACATTTCCATGGACTTTATTATAGATCTCCCTCCTACCAAAAAATGTAATACGATCTGGGTGGTGGTTGATGGAGTCTGAAAAATGTCTCATTTTATTCCACTTAAAGGTCTTCCTTCTGCTGCCATTCTCGCCCCAAATCTTTATTAAAGAGATCTTTCGCCTGCATAGGTGTCCGGTGGAAATAGTCTCTGACCATGGAGTCCAGTTTGTCAACAAATTCTGGAAAACTTTTTGCAAGTTTCTTAACATACGATTCAAGTTCTCCTCAGCATATCATCCTCAATCTAAAGGTCAGACTGAAAGGGTAAACCAGAACCTTGAGAAGTTCATCAGAATATTTACCTCTTTGCTTCAAGTTAAGTGGTCAGATCTTCTACCCTGGGCTGAGTTCACTCATAACAATCTCTTTCACGAGTCCACCTTTGCAACAATTTTTGTCTATGGTCTCCATCCTCCCCAAGTTATCTGCCTTATGCTCCTCTGAAGTTCATGCTGTCGATGACCTTCGACACCTCCATTTGGACCCAAGTTCTTAAATGACTCAAAAAAATCGTACTTTTTACATTTTTTACGACAAGAGACGCAGAGCAGTTCCTTTACTAAAGGTGGGAGACAAAGTATGGCTCTCCACTAAGAACATTCATCTGAGAGTTCCCAGCATGAAATTTGCTCCTAGGTTCATTGGGCCTTTTAAGACACTCCGAGTCATTAACCTGGTGTCCTTCAAACTGAAACGACAAAATTCACTCCACAGTACCAACACATTTCACATCTCGTTTTTAAAGCGATTAATAGCTGTTCATAAACTTCAACTCCTCCTTCCATCATTATCCAACAAGCAGAAGAATTTGAACAAAGCTAGATACTCCATTCTAGGTTGTCTCATGGGGCTATACGATACCTAGTGGATTAGAAAGGATACGGTCTAGAGGAACACTCCTGGATTAAGTCTTGCGATGTTCATGTTTTAGCACTCTTGAAGAAATTTCACACCAAATTTCCCAATAAGCCTTGTCCTAGGTGTTGGCTCCCTGCAGTTATCGAGGATTAATATATCTGCAAGTTATCTGCTAACTTGGAAAACCAGAGTCTTCAGCTTCTCAGCTTTACCTGGCAATCCAGTCATCTTATTCCTAAAGTCTACTGACCTACTCGGAAAATCAGAGTCACCACTTTTCTGGCTATCCAGTCATCCATACTGGTCTAATATCCTCTCGCTCTTCAACTGATCTCGCCTGGTGCCCGTCTGGAGAATCGCGACATGTGGGGCTGAAGCAGCCAAGACCACACCTCCTTGCGGGGTTCCCTGGTGAACACCTTCACCATGTTAAATTCCGCATCTCTGTGGTAGGCAGTGCAAAACCACGAAGATTTAAAAGATCCAGAAGTCTTGTCTGCAAATGTGATACTGGCCCAAGCATTGTACAGCATTAGTTCATACTGGCTCTCGGGGGCACGCCAAATACTAATATGATGGTGCACATTCTGCATACTGACTCTGGCAATGGAGGGCACACTCCATACTCACACTGGATGCCTACTGTATAATTGACAGTGAAGGCATAATGTATTCTGTGACTGCCTTATCTAAAACAGGTGTGACTTAGTAGGGGTGTGAGTGCAGCATAGATGCCTTTCACTAAGTATCATCTATCCCCATCAAGAAGCTACCTACCATAGATAACATTATTCATAGTGCACACTGGATGGATGTGGAGTATATAACACATGCTGCACTCTTGATTCATCCAGTATTCACTATGAATATAAGGATATTTGATACCTATTTCCACATGGATTAATTATTAAATATCCTCAATGCAAGAGTCACTTGTGTTGAGTTCCCAGTGATGTTTATCTGATTGTATAATCAAACCATTTTTACTTAATTACTGTGGACTTCACAAGAAAATACATATTGTATAATAAACACATAAACAAAATCTGACATAATAATGAGTCACTAATTAAACTGCCAAGCTCTTTTTAAAGTATACAAGAAGAAACCTTTGTGTTGTACTTTGTATGCAATAAAACATTTTTTCACAATAAAGCGTAGAATAGGGAGTTACATAAGATAGTTAGTGTAGCTAATTGAGCAAGACAAACTCATTGCAGTGAAGTTAACTATACTTTCTATGGGGAATTTCATGGTCATTCTAAATGCACTATGAGTGCATTTACTTACATTCCAGAGCTATGTGCACTAACATGCATAAAACCTTTCGGTCATTTCTGGATACATACAAAATACTATAGAAAATAGTGAAAAACCTCTCTTAAAAAAGGTCAGTTTGGATTAGAGATGGGCGGGTCCGGTTCTCCGAGAACCGAACCCACCCGAACTTTGGGTATCCGAGTACCGAGCTGAGCAGCTCGGTACTCTCCCGCCCATTCCGAATCCAAATCGAGGCCGAACGTCATTGTGACGTCGTCGGATCTCGGTTCTCGCGATACTTCAACTTTATAAATACACGCCTCCACAGCAATCCATCGCCATTTGACAGAGGGAGAGAGCAGGGTGTAGTCATAGGCTAATTAGAGCAGGGACAGAGAATACAATATTGTTCTTGCAATTGCTCTAACCAAAATCGCTAGTGCAGAGAGGAGGATAGAGGTTTATTATTTTTTCTTCATATTTGGCACTCCCCAGCGCTTTTGGGGTGTCCCCCATAATTGTGCATAAATATTTCTGGCTGTCAAAAGTCATATCTGTCAGCAGTATCTACTAAATAATTTTTAGCACTCCTCAGTGCTTTTGGGGTGTCCTCCCTAATTGTGCATTAATATTTCTGGCTGTCAAAAGTCATATCTGTCAGCAGTATCTACTAAATAATTTTTAGCACTCCTCAGTGCTTTTGGGGTGTCCTCCCTAATTGTGCATTAATATTTCTGGCTGTCAAAAGTCATATCTGTCAGCAGTATCTACTAAATAATTTTAAGCACTCCTCAGTGCTTTTGGGGTGTCCTCCCTAATTGTGCATTAATATTTCTGGCTGTCAAAAGTCATATCTGTCAGCAGTATCTACTAAATAATTTTTAGCACTCCTCAGTGCTTTTGGGGTGTCCTCCCTAATTGTGCATTAATATTTCTGGCTGTCAAAAGTCATAACTGTCAGCAGTATCTACTAAATAATTTTTAGCACTCCTCAGTGCTTTTGGGGTGTCCTCCCTAATTGTGCATTAATATTTCTGGCTGTCAAAAGTCATATCTGTCAGCAGTATCTACTAAATAATTTTTAGCACTCCTCAGTGCTTTTGGGGTGTCCTCCCTAATTGTGCATTAATATTTCTGGCTGTCAAAAGTCATATCTGTCAGCAGTATCTACTAAATAATTTTTAGCACTCCTCAGTGCTTTTGGGGTGTCCTCCCTAATTGTGCATTAATATTTCTGGCTGTCAAAAGTCATAACTGTCAGCAGTATCTACTAAATAATTTTTAGCACTCCTCAGTGCTTTTGGGGTGTCCTCCCTAATTGTGCATTAATATTTCTGGCTGTCAAAAGTCATATCTGTCAGCAGTATCTACTAAATAATTTTTAGCACTCCTCAGTGCTTTTGGGGTGTCCTCCCTAATTGTGCATTAATATTTCTGGCTGTCAAAAGTCATATCTGTCAGCATTATCTACTAAATAATTTTTAGCACTCCCCAGTGGTTTGCGCTCAGAATGGATTCAAAGCAGTCCACATATGATCTGAATGAGCAACCAGGTTCTGTCACCAGTCCTGATGTTAGTGTTCCCAGTACGTCATCTGGCCAAGGCGATGTCAAACAACAGAGTGTTTTCAAATTAGTGCAAAAAACAAAAACCAAAATTTTTTTTACTGTATTGAAGCGAAAAAGAAGTGTAACTGAGCAAAAGTTAAGTGACGATAAAAAAAAATTGCAAGCATGCCATTCTACACACGCAGTGGCAAAGAGAGAATGAGGCCTTCACCTTTGGCTATTAGTGGCAGATGCCAAAAAGTTACCCAGCCTACAATTGGTGCACAACTACTGTTACGCGTCAAAGCCGAGCTGCAAGATAACAGTGAGGCAGGAGAATATTTGCTCTGATTCACAAATGACAACAATCCCTGTGGAGAGTCCATCCAACAGTGGGATGTCTAATCGTGAGCATTCTGCTGATGTGTGCCTTAATAGCCCGAGTGTAGCCGGTGATACCCAAATTGAGGATGCCACTTTGGAATTAGAAGAGGATGAGGGGGAGATTTGTGTAGGCGACGAGGGCGCTAATGATGATGTTGATGATTATGATGCAGACAGATACCAAATTGCCTTTCTCAATTTCTATTTATATTCTAGATTATATAACGGCTGAATAGTTTTCTATTTTACTCCTAGTGGAGAGAGGATCTGATGCAGACAGATACCAAACTGCCTTTGTCCATTTCAATTTATATTGTACAGTATATAACGGCTGAATTTATTAGTATTTTATACAAGTGGAGGGGAGCCTAGAGAGACAGAAACCAAACTGGCTTTCTCCATGTCAATTAATATTGTACAGTCTATAATGGCTGAATTTTTTAGTATTTTATACAAGTGGAGGGGGGCCTAGAGAGACAGAAACCAAACTGGCTTTCTCCATGTCAATTAATATTGTACAGTCTATAATGGCTGAATTTTTTGGTATTTTATACAAGTGGAGGGGGGCCTTGAGAGACAGAAACCAAACTGGCTTTTTCCATTTCTTTACATATTTAACTATAAGTGTAGGGTGTAATATACATTCAAAGACGATGGCTGCATTGCCAATATGCATAGATGGAGAGGAAGACAATCTGTTTTGTGTGTAGAATAGGCCTACCAACGAAGAATTAAACTGTTTTTTTGGATGATTTATTACCTCAACAATTAGATTACTTGTCTCTAAAACAGTTGGAGCACTAAATAGGGTTAATTTAGGCCCAAAAACATGGATTTTCCAAAAAAATAGCAAAACAAAACCAAACAAAACCAAAACCAAAACCAAAACACGCAATGGCAGTTTTGCAAAACCAAAACCAAAACCAAAACACGACGGTAATCCAGATCCAAAACCGAATCCAAAACCAAAACACGGGGGTCAGTGACCATCTCTAGTTTGGATGCAGTATTAGAACTGAGGGATGAATTAAACCCGAGGGAAACTAAAAGCTGTGTTTTGGGTACATAACCAGTTGTGGATTACTAAGGGTTAACAAAATGTGTAGATGTGGAAAAGTGCAAACAAGTGTCATGAAGGGGCAGAGACAAGGGATCAGTTTAAAAGAAGTGGGGTGGAGTTAGCTCACTCTCATACACCAGGACAGCAATCCCTCCCTTCCATTCCCGAATCCTGGTGCAAACGTTCGCTAACTGATCGAAGTACAGTACAAATGGCCACAGTATGCATGAGCCAGTTCTGCAGTGGAGTGTGGTGCAGGGATTCGTGGATGAAGGCCGTGATAAGTACGGGCTGTGGTTCAGCTCTGGATGTACCTGGCACCACATGTTGATGGGCTTTGATACGGTTCGGATGTCCAAGGCTGTGGTAGGTACGGGCTGTGGTTCAGCTCTGGATGTACCTGGCACCACATGTCGATGGGCCTTGGTATGGTATGGATGTCCAAGGCCATGGTAGGTACGGAATGTGGTTCAGCTCTGGATGTACCTGGCACCACATGTTGATGGGTCTTGGTATGGTATGGATGTCGAAGGCCGTGGTAGGTACGGACTGTGGTTCAGCTATGGATGTACCTGGCACCACATGTCGATGGGCCTTGGTATGGTACGGATGTCCAAGGCCATGGTAGGTATGGACTGTGGTTCAGCTCTGGATGTACCTGGCACCACATGTTGATGGGTCTTGGTATGGTATGGATGTCGAAGGCCGTGGTAGGTATGAACTGTGGTTCAGCTCTGGATGTACCTGGTACCACATGTCGATAGGCCTTGGTATGGTACGGGTGTTGTGGTTCAACCCCAAAGGTAAGGTCTGCCGTCCTGCGGCTGGTGCAGCCTTTAATGTGGCAGGTGAACACTGTATGGTATAACCAAAGTGGGTAAGCACATATTTATGGTAGTTAGGTGTTTGGAACCCGTGCTCTTCGAAGAATCGGCTTAGGTTCCGTGCAAGTACAGCTCATCTGGGCTGACTTGCGGTGCATTATGATTAGCCCAGAGTGGTGCGGGTTCCGGATTGCCTGGGGACAGCTGTCCCATTAAGTTTAACAAGCATGGATGGACAAGGTCGAATACAGTGTTCTCCCGCCACCATAGCAGCTACGGCTTTATTTAAATAAATAAGAGTTATTTGCCAACAAGTCTGTGTGGTGTCTTTTATTCTTTTATTATATTACTTAAGATTTAAGGTTAAGACTAAGGTCTATTGGCTATGTTATCAACCATAAACATTTTATGAATTAATGCATTAATTAGACCAGCTGGGAAGTGTCACCAAAATGTTATTAGCTGCACTTATCAAAAAAATAGGCAGGGAATTAGAAAAAGAAAAATCACACTGATGTACGGTAAATCAAAAGACTTTTTTTTTTTTTTTAACTGAAAGGGGAAAATCTGTTTTGAGGTGTGGTGTTTAGTTTGTGATATTTGTATCTCTGATAAATTAATGTTGACTTTAAAGATTAAAGCATTTGAAGGATGACCTTTGTATTAATTATGCTGTATATGAAGAAGTGTTAACAGATTAGCAAAGAGGCATGGCTTCGGTATTTTCACCCAGGGCTGCCGAGAGGGGGGGAGGCGGGTACTAATTACCGGGCATGTCAGGGGGCCTGGCCCGGGCCCTTGCGCTGCTGATTTTTTTTTTTTTCAAAACAATTTTTTTTTTTTCTCTTTCTTTCTTTTTTTTTTTGCGGTGGGGGGGGGGCCCGGTCGTTGGTGGGGGGAGCAGGCTAGTTTAAAAAAACCCACCATACTCACCTGAACACGGAGTCGGCATCCCTTCTCTCTGCTGCTCTGTGCTCCATTCAGACTGTCTGAATGCCGGGTGTGATGTCATCATGTCATGCCCAGCATTCAGTCAGTCTGAAGCAATGGAGCACAGAGTAGCAGAGAAGACCAAGAAAGGAGAAAAGGTAAGTGAAGGGAGGAAAATGAGGGGGGCACGAGAGAGGTTAAAAAACGGGGGAGGGGGGGCAGCATGACAGAGGGGTTAAAAAATGAGGGGGGGCACAAGAAGGGTTAAAAAACAGGGGGGCATGACAGAGGGGTTAAAAAATGAGGGGGGCACAGAGGGGTTAAAAAACAGGGGGGGGGCAGCATGACAGATGGGTTAAAAAATGAGGGGGGGCACAGAGGGGTTAAAAAGGGGGGCAGCTTGACAGAGGGGTTAAAAAATGAGGGGGGGGCAGCATGACAGAGGGGTTAAAAAATGAGGGGGGCACAGAGGGGTTAAAAAATAGGTCAGCATGGCAGAGTGGGGTTAAAAAATGGTGGGCAGCATGGCACAGTGGGGTTAAAAAGGGGGGGGAGGCATGGCACAGTGGGATTGAAAAAGGGGGGAGGAGCAGCATAGTATAGTGTGATGAAGGGGAGCCAGATGAAGGGGGCAAAAGCAGCATGGAGGGCGCAGTGTGATCATAAGGCATGGCGATGATGAAGGGGCACATTATTGTAATATTGGAGCTGGAGGAAGGCCTAATTATTAATCGTGGATGGTATTGATTTAACGCCAGGGTTGTTTGGAATTATCTAAATGTAGCTATTTTTTTCCAAATAAGGCCCTCAGCATTCCAGGATCCAGACAAGCCGCAACTAAAGAAACATGCAGCCACAGGTGGTGAAAGTGAGAAGAACAGGTAGGACAGTATGTGAAATGTTGTGATTCTAGTAGGGACAATGTCAATTTTTAGTGAGTGTTGTACCCAATGTAAGGTGCAGGTCAAGACTGAACTCTTTGTGTACACACTGCATTTTTTCTGTACTACACTGTGGTGCTAGATGTCCTGAAAGTCAGGAGTGCTTGGACATATGTAAGGCTAGGGCGAATTGAGAGCCTAGTGATTTTGATGTGTTTGTCACGCCCCAATGGCGCATTTGCCACGCCCCCAAATGCATGACCACACACTTGAAAAAATTCAATGAAGCGGCGCAATTTTTTTTTACCATACTCAACTATAAGGGGGGCTCCATGAATTTGTTGTACCGGGGCCCTGAATTCCTCTTGGCAGCCCTGTTTTCACCAAGACTGGATAGACATACTTGCATAATAATAAAAATGATTTTACAGAAACTGTATTTTTATAAACACATGGACAGAAGGCAATTTAAAGTGGCAATGCTGGCACTACTTAATAAAAAACAAAAAATAAAACAATCAAGTGCTGGCACTACATTAATAAAACAAAAAATAGTATTTTTTTTTTCAAAAAAGCAGCGTGCCATCCACCCCTCCAAATAGCTTAAGTGCTGTCAGATGGTACTAGCAAAATCAGGGGAAGATGTTTCAGCACAGACCAGATTCTCTAGGGAGATGGATTACACACGCACAAAAAAAACAGACCCTTTCCCCTAGGGGTACCCAGCACTGTACTGAAAGCACCAGGGCAGTGGGTGTGGGGTAATAATAAATTACTGGTACCAAAAACCACAGGCTGCCATTAACAGTTTGGCCATGCTGGTGTTTGCAGTAATACAGTGCTCATTGGGACCTGTAGTGCACCAAGACAAAATAAATAAACACCCCGCTTTGTTAAATATAACTTAATTTTAAATAAATAAAAAAAAACTGTGGTACTAACCAACATCCAGATTCTTCATCTGTAATCCATTCTTGTTCATAAAATAAAATATTCTTGCAGCTTGAAACCTATGGACACATACTAATGTATATCACAGTGTATATATATGTATGTATGTATATTTCTACATAAAAGAATATACAAAGTGATAAAACCTCTAAAGTGCTATTATGTATTCAGTGTTTTAATTCACCACCACTGAGTGCCAGCCACTGCCATGGAGGGACAGTAGCCAACAGCTTCTATCCTGTGAGCTGCCAGCTGCTGCTCCTCCAGGTTGGTGATGAGCTGGGAGTTTGGCACAGGGCTATGATGTCACAGCTCAGCACCACACAACCACTCACTGAAGATGCTGTCCATCCTCCTGCTCCACATGGCAAGAAGTGCACATGAGGTGTGTGAGGGAAACAGGGTAGTTTCTGAGGAGGGGAGTGGGTAAGAAGAAGGTGGGGCCACCTAAGTGTGCCCAGAGCTCTTGCCAGCGTTTCACCTGTACTATCCATATTCCACTATGAGAGGGATAGGCATCTGGGTGATTTGCTGACATGTATGTTTAGAAAGGGTTACAGTATATTGTAGTCAACGGTTTCCTGCTTGATTTAGTTAATAAAAAAAAATACCTTAAATGTGCTTAGAACATTTCCTTTAACTGAAGGGTTGGTGCATTTCCCAGTAATACAGTTTCAGCATGTTATTACAAGAGAATGAGCCAGGTATGAACTTTTACATTTACATGCAATTACCTGGTAAAGCTCTACCCTTTCCAAGGAAAAATGTAAACACAACTAGGTTTGACATCCTGCCAAGTACTGTAGCTATTGAGCATTATTATCATCAAAATAAAATCTCATTCAATGTTGTATAAAAAAATATAGAATTTCAGTGAAAAAAAGTAACTCTAAAAACATTATCAGCCTGGTTTCTGAGCCTAGAAACATCAACTTCCAACAGAATGAAAACTAGGGAAATTCTACCAGAATGATTATATTTACCCAACACTAAAAATATGGCAAATGTAAAATCTTTTTCGCTGGTTTCACATTATACTATGTCCCACAATTATAATTTTGCACAATGTTCAGTTAAAAAAAATAAGACACCTCTCTTAGCAGAACATTTCACATTTTTACTTCTTTACTACTAACTTTATTTTTCCTAGCCACAAATGGATCTCCAGGTGTAATTTATTATGACAGTGGCAAAAAAATGTAAGCCTAACACTCATGCATTGAAAAACTGCAGTAGTAAATCCCAGGTATTCTTCTGTAGCTACACCAAAGACTCCATTCACTTTACACACTTAAGTTATGAGAAAAGGTTAGCCAGTTTAAATATGTTTACTTTAGAAAATAAGGAGTTTAAGTGGGGACATGATTACTATGTACAAATACATTAATGGTCAATACAGAGAACTTTCATGGGAAATTTTTACCCCAAGGACCAGGGGATGGCTGGCAAAGTTCAGCCCAGGGGGCAAGACTTGACTCGGCAGGCTATTAGGAAAAAATTTACACTGAGATGCAGTGGCGGACTGGCCAGGGTGTAAGTTTGCCCGATGGCAAGTGGGCCATGTGGGACCCTGATGCAGTGGGCCCCCTTAAACATTAGACAATATGTAAAAAATACTAATAACCTTATAGTAGCTTGAAAATATAATAGAACTTCCAATATTATTATTGTATGCAACTAAAATTTAGGTTGGATTACTATTTTAATAAAATCATTTTTCGAGGTATAGTAGCTTAAAAATATAATAGAACTTCCAATATTATTAGCTTATGCAACTAAATCTTAGGTTGGATTACTATTTTAATAAAATCATTTTTCGAGGATACTTTATATTTAAGAATATAATAAATAATTCTGAAAAAATAATTCAGAATTGGGTTATGTGAGGCCAATGCATACGTTGTATAAGCTTGGATCTTTACTATTGCGATTGCACAATGAAGCTTAGCTGGGAATCTCAGCCTGGGCTCATCACATGTAGCCAGAGTTTATCGAGCTATTGCATACATTGCAAAGACAGCAAATATTTTTCATTGCATTGGCCTAAGTTTGAGTGTGCTTCATCAGCATTTCACCTCGTGCTTGCTGTATTTGATGTGTTTTATAAAAGGTATGTATTTATTTAATATTTTTAATATACTGTGGCCATATGCCCTTTAATTTATATATAGTGTATTTTCTTTTATTGTATAAAATTAGTTCAAAAATACTAGATAGTATATATATTTAATCTGCAGTATTGAATAAAAAAAATATACACATAATGCAAGTTCAATAAATAATGATACCTTCTATTTACTCTGCAGCTAAAATTACTGTGACTGTTACAATTGTTGTTAATAATAAATGCATCTATAATACATATTCTCATTGACGTGTTCTTGCGTCAAGGGCCATTATGGATTTTTTTAGCAGAAATACATATTGGACCTCTCTACTGTACCTTAGAAATTTGTTACAATACCCTATAACAGTTTACAAACAAAATGCAGAATACAGCAACAGAATAATAATAACAACTACAATTATTATCAAATGCAAATCTACAAATAGCTAATTTATGGCAAAAGCTGACTTCCATGTGCACCCCATAGGGTTGCGAAGGTAAATCTGTGATGTTGCGGTACCGTATTGTCACTTTAGTCATCATGGACTGAAAAGCTAAAACCCCATTGACTGAAACATTACAGCATCTTAAAATTGACCCCAAATATGTTTATCTGATAGTACAGATGGAGCTGCAAGCTACCATGGCCAGTATAAGTATAATGGTTTACAAAATAAAATTACTGATGTGGCTGATCAGGTGCAATGCCCATGTGTTCAATTTGGCGTTAACTGAAAAAACAAAATGTTGCGTGCCTGCAGTATTGTTTTTAAGTTGCACCAGAATTAAGCAACGATTGTGAAAACATCATATAAGAGAATGGCTGTATGGATAGAAGTTGTTGGAAAACATTTAGGACAAGAAAAAATGAAATGAATAAAGCTAATTAGTGAGACAAGATTGTCAGGAAAATCCAATGCAACAACAACTATATTTGGATGTTTTGATGTTTCCGCTGTCAGTACTTTTGTAAATCTATTGACATGCTTATCAATGATACAAGATTCAGAAAACTTTGATGCAAAAACAAAACAAGAAGAAAATGCTTTACTTCAAAGTCGCCTAAAAGTTGGAAACAATATTGACAGCATTTAATTACTTGTAAATATTTGAAACTACAGCCCCATTATCAAGATGTTTACATACAAGTGTGTAGACATGTTTACTGCATGCAGTAGTAAATTCAGCCACAATAAAGCTTAAGGAACAGACAAGAACATTTAATAACGTTCACAGAAAGGCATTGGATTTTGTAAATTAATGTAATGACAAAACTGTACAGTTCAATATCGAGGAAAAACAAACATTGGAAATTGACTCTTTGAAAACAACATTGCCAGTTAAGAGGCAGTAGAAGAAGAAAAGACTGGTAGATGAGCTTCTAGATGATGAAAGAAATTTCTCAGATTCTCTAGCCGATTTTCAAGCTAATGTGTTTAGTGTCTGGACAATGTGGTCCATTATAGGTTAGAGTCACGCTTTGTACAACACAAAAAGTTGTATAAAGATTTATCCTGCTTGGACCCAGCAAAGTTTAAAACTATTGCAGAGAAGAGAAGCAAACGGCACAAAATAGAACATCACAACACCCTTCAGCAGGTGCCAGAGAATCCATGCAATACCAGCCTAGAGAATGATTTTTACTCAGCACCTCACTTTTATGGACAACTCCTTAACCCTCCTCTAGTGACATCAGATGAGAGTACCCCATCCCGTTAACTTTTAACCCTTAGAGAGGTGAACTTTAGATAATGAACACAAGCTCAGGTTACAATTCCCCTCGTGCTTAATTCACCCTCAGTTCTTATTCATGTTAACTGTTGTGCTTTCTCCTGATTGAATGAATGAACCAGTGTTTACTGGTGATTAATGAATAAACTGGAATGAATAATTCCAAAGGCCACCTGGATTTTTAGCAACAATGTAAAAACATTACAGTTTTTTTTTAAATTTCAACACTATTTAATTATTCTGGCATCCCCATGTGCATTGCATAACAAAGTATAATTTACATTAGAGATGGGCAGGCTCGGTTCCCCGAGATCCGAACATGCCCGAACTTTGCCTATCCGAGTACCGAGCCGAGCAGGCTCGGTACTCTTCCGCCCGTTCGGTATCGAAATCGAGGCAAAATGTCATCGTAACGTCAACACACAGAAACATCGCTGACAGCCAGTGGATACAGAATCTGCTGATACAGTCCGTGAGATAATAAAAAAACATTTATTGATAAATAAAACAATTCAAATGTATCAAAGGGTACATACACTGGCCAATGAAGATGTTGAATAGTTGTAGTACAATCAACAATAATCGCTAATTGTGTAATATCAAAACACCATTCTTGGATACATAAATGTATGCATGGCAACGCAATATGGCTGGCAATAAACAAAAAAACGCTAGCTGTAGTCCCGGTGACGTGGAAGTAGAAATGGGGGTGTGACCACACCAAACAGACAAAATACTTGCAATCCCAAATGGTTTCATATAATCCACTTAATGAGACAATACAGGGTTTCCTCAAAAGCAAATGATTAATGAATAGTAATGAATGTTAGTAGATAATACCGTTCATCCACAAACTCCGCAATATGATTCACATATGGCTCACTCTCTTATAATATATGGAAATGCTGTACAGACCTTGGTTCGAAGTGTCATCCCATATAGTGGTCTGAAAGGTGTAAGATTCCTTGAGAACAGCGTGTTCCGTTCAATCTGTTAATAATAGACAGAGATCAAAGAGCCTGCAGCATCAGCAGGAGCGCTTGTGTTTCCTGAATCAGAGCCGTGTTAACCGAAGCGTCCGTAGACTTGAAGCAAACGGCAGGAAATATTCAATGACAGTAGCGGTATCATAGAATCCAGAATAGGTGTAAAAATGTACCAGCATAAGATCACATAACAGGCTCAGCGTGTCCTCTCTCTAACTGACGCATTTCATCACCTGCGGGTGATTTCATCAGAGGTGGTTTTTCATCGTGACGTCGTAGGATCTCGGGGCTCGGTTCTGGCAGTATTTGAAATGCATAAAAACCAGCCTCCACAGTAATCCATCGCCATTTGACAGAGGGAGAGAGCAGGGTTAGGTCACAGGCTGTATTAGAGCAGGGACAGAGCAATAATTGTATACCTTATTCTTTCAATTATTATTGCAATTCTGATACCAATTCTATTAGCAATTGTTAGAGAAGGATAGAGGAGGCTTTTTTTTTTTTTCAATATTTTGCACTACAAGTACTTTGGGGTGTCCCATATTCCCCAGTGTGATACAATAATTTTTCTGGCTGCCAAAAGTCATATTTAGCAGCAGTATCTATACAATTTTTTGCACTACAAGTGCTTTGGGCTCATTAAAATGGATTCAAAGCAAACCACAATAGAGCAGGATCAGCAAGCAGGTGCTGGCACCAGTCCTGATGGTAGTCTTCCCTGTACGTCATCTGGTAAAGCCTATGTAAAAGTACATAGTCTTTTTAAATCAGGGAAAAAAACACACCCCAAAAAAATAAGTATAAGTATAAGTGTAGGGTGCAATCTACCCCCAAATAGGAAAGGGACTTTGGGGCATTTCTATATCACGTACAGTCTTGAAAGGCTGCTGTTTTGGCAATTTCTCAATAAGGGTAGGGTGTCATACACAGACTGACCCCAAACTGGCTTTGTCCATTTCAATTTATATTGTACAGTCTATAACGGCTGAATTTTTTACTATTTTCTACAAGTGGAGGGGGGCCTAGAGAGACAGAAACCATACTGCCTTTGTCCATTTCTTTATATATTTAACTATAAGTGTAGGGTGTAATATACACCCAAAGATGATGGCTGCATTGCCAATATGCATAGATGGAAAGGAAGACAATCTGGTTTGTGTGTAGAATTAATGAAGGCCTACCAGAAATTAAACAGTTTTTTTTAATTATTTATTAGCTTTACAATTACATTACTTATCCAAGAAACAGGTGGAACACTAAATTCGGTTATTTTATGCCCAAAAAAAATTGATTTTTAAACAAAATTACAAAACAAAACCAAAACATGCAAGTGTGGTTTTGCCAAAACCCGAAGGTAATCCAGATCCAAAACCAAAACCAAAACCAAAACACGGGGGTCAGTGAGCATCTCTAATTTACATCCAGTTACTTAGAACTAGCCCTCCTTGTACAATAAAAGTTGTGTGTAGGCAGAAAAAAAGAATAAGGGCTTCATTTAGAGAGTTTTGCCCCATATTTACGCATAGAAATTCTGTAAAAAAAAAGTGTGTATGTTGAGTTTCACATATCTCAATATACAAACAACTAAAAAATTACTGTATTTCTAGACGTACAAAGACGTCTTTTGTATGCTTACACCCAACTCCAATTACAGACATGTACATAGAACTAAGGCTAGTGTAATTAAATCCGAAGGCCAGATATGGTCGATGAGAAAGACACATAGAGTTGAGAATACATTACATTTCTTGCTGAAGTCCTTTCACTGTTATACACCAATCTGCCTTGTGTATATGACATTACATTATATTGTGTATGAATAAGGTAATCCTACATTAACAGTTTGTATGACTAGTGTACTGCGACTTATCCATTAGTATCTAAAATTATAAACATTATGTTAAAGTAATAAAAGGGAAAGAAACAACCAGATTTAACAAATAATACCACTTAACTACGTCAATAAATATATGAAATTAAACATAAAAAGGGCAATCGTAAATGGATTTAATACATTCCATTAGATACCTCAGGGCAAAACTGATGATACCCACTTGACTGTGGATGCCATTCAGATACACCCTGAGGCCTTTCCTCTCAAACATCCTCCTCCCAGGGGCCCTTCAGCATCTGAGAATGTGAAGAAAGCAATAATTTTAGTTTTCCAGTATAGGTCATTGTTTTTTCTTGTTTTTCTTTTGCGTAAATACAGTTATATAGAATTCTTCCATCATTGTTTAAAAAAATATGCTTTTTTGTAAAGGCACAAATTATATTTGTTCTGTAGGAAAAATTTCAAAACACTACCAACACAGTGATTGACTGACATGCATCATGAGTGGTAACTGATGACGTAATTATGGGAACCACAAAGTGCCTCAACCAACATGGAATTTCTGAGTCTGCATTTTCATAATATTTGTAACTATGTAATATCTGTGACTGTACTGTGATGCAAAATAAAATGTTGCATATCTCTGTCTTCTTAATGTATACTTAAGACATGGGCGGATCTAGACTATTCTTGTAAGGGGGGGCGGGGCAATTTATTGATTGATCCCCACTCCTCCCCCTCTCGAGCCACGATTCATCCCGCCTCCCAGTTCCTGTAGGTCATGTGACCTAAAACACTATTGGGTATATTTAATAAACTGCAGGTTTGAAAAAGTAGAGGTGTTGCCTATAGCAACCAATCAAATTCTAGTTAAAATGTATTTAGTACATTCTACAAAATGACAGCTACAATCTGATTGGTTGCAATAGACAACATCCCCCCTATGTGTAACACAGATTAATGTATTTTAGGATAAAAGTCGGTCAGGCTTGTTCTTTGCTTTATTTTAAGTAAAACACAATAAAGCTATAAAATCACAAAAATAAGAGCAACAAACAAAAGATATGTCTGCTCCATCATCACACTATTCCACCTTAATCACATCACACTGTGCCTTCTGACTACTGGCAGAACCTTTTGGTGTCTGTAAGGTGTGGGCAGTGTTGGATAGGGATGTTAGTCCACAGAGCGTTATACATAGCCAAGTTGTTGCTTTATTTGAGAACAGGAACAACAGCAGTGATGTAGGTTCACACAGGGTTAATAGAGATAAACAAGGGAATGGGTTGCCATCTAGTACATTGATTGCATTATTGCACTATTGAACAGCCTTCAATATTACATTGGCATACCGCATACGGGTTTTTCAACTGATCCATTTGATTAGACCGATTTGCCAGGATGGTTATATTCATTTCCTGATTTACATATGTATATTGTTTGTTTTATGCACTTATGTATGTTCAGTCATTTCCGGCGGGAATGCATTATACATCTATTATTCCACAATAAACTGTTTTATGCATTTACACTTTGCATTATATATTCCACATAGTAGCGCCCAGAACCTGTTTTTATATATATCCACACACAGGGTTAATGGCTGCAGCAGTTGTAATAGTTAAAGAATGCAGTTAGGGTCACACAGCAGGGTCATACAGCAGCAAGATGCTGATTTCAATAATCACCTCTCCCTGCACCAGTTGGCACTAGAGGATCAACAGAGAGAGTGTGAGAGAGGAGACAACATATGAAGTGCACTTCTCTCCAACACTTATCACACTGTGCCCTCTTATGATTCTGTGCCCCTTATCACACTGCTGTGCTCTTTTCACACTGCTCCCCCTTATCCATCTGTGCCCCTTATCACACTGCTGCCCCTTAACACATTGCTGCCCAATTTACCACAGAGAGGGCATGGGATCGAGGCACTGTCCCATCACACTGAAGACAGCAGTGTGATCTACACCTGACTAAAGACATATTACAATAATCATTTGCAATTTCAGCAATGTTTACGTAGGAGTACAGGAAGTAAATTGCATAATAAACTATGTTCTTTCACGATACTTTCACTTGTCCTGGAGCCATTAAACGATTGATATGAAGCTGCAAGTGCTGCTGTTGGTCTCCCTGTTACCTGCTTTATTCACAATTAACCCTCATGGTAAGGCTTTGCTATACTTTCAACTTATTTTCTGTGTCACTTTTACAGGCATTGCTATTATAAATATTTAGGCATCTACATAGGTTTATGGGTATGCATTATAATGACATTCTATTAAATATTATGAACTATATATATTTCCAAACAAGTATATAAACTGAGTTTGTGTGTTTTTACCACTTCATGGCCAAGCCAAGTTTTTAAATTTGAGGTGTGCCTATTTCATCGGAAATAACTTTATTCTAGTTTACCAAATTAAATTTGTTATTGTTTTTCTTGGTAGTTAAATGACTTTCTTTTGGTAACATATTGGAATTGATAAACTTTGTTAGCCTCTTGTATAGGGAGGAAAAATAAACTTTTGAAAGATTCGGCTTTCGTAAAAGTTATATAGATTGTGCAAGCCCATTAATGTATTTATAAATATAACTAACAATACATGATTTGATTTTTTGGGAGAATTTGCTGATCTGCCCACTCCTGGGTACATTTACAAACGGAGACAACATTTACAAACTGAACACAGTTGTCTTAAATCCTTCTTGCTATAGAAAGATGGACTTACTAGACTGATGAGCAGCAAAAACTGCTTCCTGGAGATCATTCCAGATGTCTTTATGATCATTTCTGTAATTGTTTTCTAAGGGCCACAGTGTTCTGCATCACAAGTCAGTGGGGAAAACAGAGTGTACATAAAAGAGGGATGTACAAGGTACACAAAATAAATGCACACATGAAAACAAAGGATAGGAAAAGCCCTGTTTGTGAGCATACATATCTGTTTTCACACTGCTGCCCCTAATCGCACTGCCGCTGTATCCGCCCCTCACTTAAGCCCTGTTACAACAATCATTTGTAATTTCATCAATGTTTACGTAGGAGTACAGGAAGTAAATTGTATAATAAACTATGTTCTTTCACACTACTTTCACTTGTCCTGGAGCCATCAAAGGATTGATATGGAGCTGCAAGTGCTGTTGTTGGTCTCCATGTTACCTGCTTTATTGACAAATAACGCATGTGGTAAGACTTTGGTACATTTTTCAACTTATTCTCTGTGTCACTTCTACAGATATTGCCATTATAAATGTTTATGCATATACATAGGTTTATAGGTATGCATTATAATGACATTCTATTAAATGTTGTGAACTATATACAGTATATTTTAATTCTAAACCTCCTAGCCTTCCCCTATGCTGCTGATTAGCTGAAGAAATGTTAGTTATTATTATTTTTATTCAAAAAGCATTGTGATATTTTGTCATTGTAAACCCTTTTTAAATGCTCTGTATTTGTGTTCTTAAATAATTGACAGGGGTCTGGAAGACAGAAGGAGAGTCTGTATCTCTCTTTGGCAGGGCTAGCAGGCTCCTATATAAATGAAACTTGTCGGATGGGGGGTCCACCCCCATTTACTATAACCACCTTATTATTAAACTCACCAACAGGATCACTCAGCATTCTCCTTGATCTTACTCTTTAACTCCCCTCTGCTTTGTTACCCTTGTCTTACCACCTTTGTTTTCTTTTCAAACAATATGTTATTGCTGTATTTCATAATTCTTATCTGAACAAGTCTGGCTAGGTGCCGCAATGCCCCTCTCCCCACCTAACCTATAACAAAATTGATCCCAGGAAGCCCACAATTCATTATTTTATGGGGTCTCTTTTAATCCACTCTAGAAACTATATCATCCTCCATGAGTTTGAAAATTTTCTCTATTACATTTCCTAAGAGGCGTGCAATAGAAACTGCCAACTTCTTAGTAAAACCACTCTTCAGACAATTCATCTAATTGCTCTGTGGTTCAACTGACAGTAAGTATGGGGGAGGGGTGGAAAGTTTAATAGATAACAGAAACTCAGTCACTCATATTAAACAATTATAGACACAGAGGGATGATATGTCATAGGGATCAGTAAACACAGAATCCTGACCCAGGATTTTCTATATGCGCATAATGAACTCCAGAGCAACTTCTTTGCAACCTGTGAAAGCTTGTAAAAACATATCAGAGGGTAATGTGGTTCTTGGAGAGGACCTTAGTGTAATTTGTACTCAAATCTAAACAAGTCTTTTGTAAAACCTAGCCAAACTGCCCTTTAGAAAAGCCAGAAAGTTAGCCAACTTAAATACCATGGTCTCCATGAATACTTAAGCATAACTCAACCAAGGATTATACTCATTATTCATGCCCACACAAAGTTTATTTGTACATTGATTTCCTGGTCAGGCCATGTTGCTATCACTAAATCTACACATCTGACATTGCCTTCTTGTGTGAATTAACATTTAGACAAAATCATCCTATTCAACCTTATTCTTATGAGGCTAGGCAGGGCATCAATGAATTTTTTGAACTTAATATTACAGATAAAATTTAGCTCATGTTGTATGAACAACCGGACATCTACTTCCTGCTAAACTACCGTATTTCCCCATGTATATGACGCTCCACTGTATAAGACGCACCTATATAAATCATGTGAAAAAATTGAGGATAAACATTATACTCAATTTCTTCACAGAGTATTTGTGCAGCTTATACAGAGGAGAGTCAACGCTATAGTGAATTCTGACTTACCCTGTCAGATGATTCCTCTGTCTGGTAAAGTCTTCTGTCTTCTCTCTGTCTGATCCTGATGCTGGAAACCCGATTAAGGTCCTCTCTGCGATGTCCGGATGTCCTTTCAGGACCTTGACAATCCTTTCAGGACCTCAAGGGGACCTTGTCAAGGTCCTGAAAGGACATCCAGACATCGCAGAGAGGACCTTAATCGGGTTTCCAGCATCAGGATCAGACAGAGAGAAGACTTTACCGGACAGAGGAATCATCTGACAGGGTAAGTGCTACTACCCCTGTATAAGACGCACCCAGTTATTAGACCCAAAATTTTGGGGAAAAAGGTGCGTCTTATACATGGGGAAATACGGTAAATCCTAAATGTTTCAAGATAGAGTCAACACGATTAAAAGTAAGCAAAGTCAACTGGGTGTTTGTCCAAAATAAAATTGCTGAAGAGTTTGGTCACTCCCCAGTCAGCTGTGGTCATATACCCATTTGTGATATGGCCACGCCCACTTTCCCACTGCCATGGACAGACATCTTTGAAAGAAGGAGAGGGTTATCCATTTACAGCTCCATCAAAGAGTGACAGACCAAGGATTGGTGATCCAGAGATTGTATTCTACTAGTGTAGGTACACCTTTGTACCTCTATGTTTATTTATTTTATACTACACCATAGTGGTTTTAGTGTTAGCAATTTATACTTTGGTTGGTATGTACATCCTTATGCGTTAATATTAGTTTTATGATCTGTATTACATTACAATGTTTGCTTTATTGCACCATGTGGAGTTTTAGCAGTTGCACTATTTACTAGCGTTGTTATGTTTATATTCATTTTTATGCATTGTATCTTATTTTTATTTACGCTCTGATTATATGAATTTTAAGATGTATTTTAAGTGGTGTTTTATGAACTGCATTTTGATCTCATAAGCAATGATTTTAATTATTCTTCTCTCTATCTTACCTTCATATTAATTTTATTTATAATCTTATGTATATATTGCACCTAAGTACTTGGTAAAATAATACTTTTATTAACTATATAATGAAGGCAATATTGGTGCTTATAAGTGGGCTACACCCTGTCATTTAAGCAGCTATATCTTGCCATTCAACATTCATACAGTGTCCATATCCAAGAGGGCCGCCATAGTACTTTACATTTAAAGATCGAGTGTTTCCCTTATAGAATTGTTTGGGGACCAGGGTGAACCGACCCCTTCTGTATACTTCAACACTAACAACTGTAATCATGATGCTCCGTAAATTGTAATGTGAGTGCGCAACGGTTTAGGTGATATAATACCTATTGTAGTTGGTAACTACTACACTATTCGGCATCCTCTTTTTCTTGTTCTCTTTTTGCTTGTACCTGATATTCAAGGACTACCCACCAACTCTCCAGATATCGCTGGTTGCTGCATATGATTGAGTTCTACAGATAAGCAGAAAATTCTCATATATCTGGTACGCTTAGACACACATTAGGTGGAGGTGGTGTCATTTCAGAAGACAATACAAAATCTCTGGTTCACTCGAAATATGTTTGGTGTACTTAAACACTGAAGCTACTTAGTTGGGGATCCTTACATAACTTTCTAATCCGTTCTCTTGTTGGTACTGATAATCTACATACTCTACTTAGTTACTACACCAGAAGATGCCGCATTCCTTCTTTTTTCATCTAGATTTACCCGGATCAACCATCCGGCCACTGAAGGTTGGCTGCCACTCATACATGTGTAAGTGTTCCTATAATAGACCCCAATAGACTGACTTTTTAGCAAATACTGGACTAAGTGCCATTTTTACATCTTGTAATTGCATACATATATATATATATATATATAGCAAAACAAACATAGAAGGACGGCGCCTTCAGGTGTGTATCTTAAATATGTAGAAATGGCAACTATATAAACAATAAGCACAGAACAGTCCAGAGGGTGTTTAGCTAGTCAATGTCTATGTAGGACACCACAGGTAGTTCATATAACCAATGTACAGGATATATGTAGAATGATTCAGTAATTAGTCAGCATATAACAATGTGAAACACCGTGCAGTATAGTGGTAGGATGGCGTGCATACCAAATATAAATAATATAACAGCTTATCTGTATAATGGCTCCTCAGTCATCCCAAAATGTAACCTCTAACCATGTCTCCTTCGACCGCAAAAATAGGATGTAAATTGAGTATGTTCTAATAATAATCACAGCCGCATCACCATTCTCGACCGCTTTAGGACCTGTTTTAGGTTCTCCAGTTTGGCTTGGATCTGGTATTTCTCCTTCACAGCCAAATCTTACACTTTGGAGACTATGGTGAGGGTTTCTCGTGAGTCATGAATCATTGTGAGTCGAGCACAAGTATTGCCTGCTTATCAGACCTGCTGCTGGTGCCTCTGTCTGTCTGGATATAAATGGACACAGCAAATTGCACCTGGCCCTGTGTGTCAGCAGCTTAACCTACAGTGCAAGTTCAGAAATGATCTCCACTGTCTACCACCATCTTTTCAGCACAGAACATACAACCAGGTCCATCTCCTAGAGGAGAAAACTCGCTCCTTTAAATTCAATGTCACTTCGGTATCTCCAGATACAGTGCGGTGGAGCTTTCTAGAAGATGAATTAAAAGATGTTGTTCAAGACAAGACTCATCTAAGCCTTCAGTATGCCAGTCTATCTCACAGGGCCTTGCTGTATGATCAGGTGAAGTTGGACGATGAGCAACGTCGAGAAACTCTTACCATAGTCACCAAAGAGTGAGAGAATAACACATAGCCTATATACATAATATATATATATATATATATATATATATATACATATATATATATATATATATATATACATATATATATATATATATATATATATATATATATATATATATACATATATATATATATATATATATATATATATATATATATATATATATATAAATATATATATTAGAGATGCTCACTGACCCCCGTGTTTTGGTTTTGGATCTGGATTACCATCGTGTTTTGGTTTTGGTTTTGCAAAACCGCCATTGCGTAATTTGGTTTTGGTTTTGTTTTGCTATTTTGTTGGAAAATAAAAATTTTTGGGCATAAAGTAACCAAATTTAGTGCTCCACCTGTTTCTTGGATAAGTAAGGTAATTCTAAAGCTAATAAATTAGGAAGAAAAGAGTTTAATCCTTGGTAGGCCGTCCTTAATTCTGCACATGAACCTGATTGTCTTCCTCTCCATCTAAGCCAATTGGCAATGCAATGCAGCCATCGTCTTTGGGTGTATATTACACCCTACACTTCTAGTTAAACATCTAAAGAAATGGACAAAAGCAGCCTGCATAGACTGTAGAACTAGAAAATCGAATATACAAAGAAATGGACAAAGGCAGTTTGGTATCTGTCTGCATCAGCCCCCCCCCCCCCCCCATCCACTTGTAGTAAAATAGAAAAAAAGCAGCCTGCATAGACTATAGAACTAGATTATACAAAGAAATGGACAAAGGCAGTTTGGTATCTGTCTGCATCATAATCATCAACATCCTCATTAGCGCCCTCGTCGCCTACACAAATCTCCCCCTCATCCTCTTATAATTCCAAAGTGGCATCCTCAATTTGTGTATCACCAGCTACACTCAGGCTGTTTGTGCACACATGAGCAGAACTGATGAAAGGGCCCCTCATTATGGGTACACTAACAGAATGCTCACGATTAGACATCCTACTGTTGGATGGACTCTCCACAAGGATTGGTGTTATTTCTGATTCAGAGCAAACATTATCCTCTAATGCCTTACTGTTATCTTGCAGCTCGGCTTTGATGTGTAACAGTAGTTGTGCACCACTTGTAGGCTCGGTAACATTTTTGGATCTGCCACTAATAGAGAAAGGCGAAGGCCTCATTCTCTCTTTGCCACTGCGTTTGTAGAATGGCATGTTGGCAATTTTTATTTTATCGGCACTTAACTTTTCCTCAGTTACACTTCTTTTCAACACGGTAAATTTTTTTTGGTGTGTGTTTTTTTGGACTGATTGCAAAAGACTGTGTAGTTTTACATCGCCTTTACCAGGTGACGTACAGGGAACACTACCATCAGGACTGGTGACAGAACCTGGTTGCTCATTCTGCTCATATGTGGACTGCTTTGAATCCATTATGAGACCAAAGCACTTGTAGCGCTATAAATTGTTTTAGATACTGCTGACAAACAGGACTTTTGACAGCCAGACATATTAATGCAAAAGAATGGGGGACACCCCAAAAGCACTTGGGAGTGCTAAATATTATATTTTTAGTCTGCTGAAAAATAGTACTTTTGACAGCCAGAAATATTGATGCAAAAGAATGGGGGACACCCCAAAAGCACTTGGGAGTGCTAAATATTATTTTTGGAGACTGCTGAAAAATAGTACTTTTGACAGCCAAAAATATTAATGCAAAAGAATGGGGACACCCAAAAGCACTTGGGAGTGCTAAATATTATTTTTTGAGACTGTGTCACGGGCACTAGGAGTTTTGCCCAGGATTCACCAGTTGATAGTCAATAACAAGTATGCATACCGCTGCTGAGTAGAGAAGCTTGTCCAACGAGGATATGCAGGCAAGGCAGGAGAGCTGAGAGACTGTAGCGGGTATGGGAACCGCAGGTGAGCAGAGTAGGTAATCCAGCAGACAGCTGAAGACACGAGCAGGTCACAGGAGTCAGTAGCGGGTATGGGAACCACCGATGAGCAGAGCAGGTAATCCAGCAGACAGCTGAAGACACGAGCAGGACACAGGAGTCAGTAGCGGGTATGGGAACCGCCGATGAGCAGAGCAGGTAATCCAGCAGACAGCTGAAGAC
The DNA here is from genome assembly GCF_038048845.1 of Mixophyes fleayi. Lineage (NCBI taxonomy): Eukaryota > Metazoa > Chordata > Amphibia > Anura > Limnodynastidae > Mixophyes > Mixophyes fleayi. The sequence goes on along the minus strand of NC_134407.1, from coordinate 117,231,427 downwards.
ACAAGCAGGACACAGGAGTCAGTAGCGGGTATGGGAACCGCCGATGAGCAGAGCAGGTAATCCAGCAGGAGACTGAAGATACGAGCAGGACACAGGAGACACCTTCAGAGACTCACAGGGAATGAGACTCAAGATCAGGCAACGATACCATGGCCACATGTGCCTTAAATAGGGAGAGGTGATTGATCCACCAATTAGGTTAAAAGCAAGGTCATAAGAGTTCATGGATGCTGCGCATGCGCAGTTCATCAAGATGGCGGACGGCCGCGGCTCAGGACAGGCGCCGGCAGGAAGGAGAGAGAACCACGCACCAGCGCAGAGGCACTCACGGTCCGGTGAGTGACAGACTACTGACAAATAGGACTTTTAACAGCAAGAAATATTAATGCAAAAGAATGGGGGACACCCCAAAGCACTTGTAGTGCCAAATATTGAAAAAAAAAAGACTCCTCTATCCTCCTCTCTTCTCTATCAATTGTTATCAGAATTGTAATCAGAATTGTTAGCAGAATTGTATTCTCTGTCCCTGCTCTAATCAGCCTGTGACTACACCCTGCTCTCTCCCTTTGTCAAATGGTGATGGATTGCTGTGGAGGCAGGTATTTATAATTTTCAAATATCGCAAGAACCGAGCCCCGAGATCCGACGACGTCACAATGACGTTCGGCCTCGATTTGGAATCCGAGCGAGCCTGCTTGGCTCGGTACTCGGATAGGCAAAGTTCGGGTGGGTTTGGTTCTTGGGGAACCGAGCCCGTCCATCTCTAATATATATATATATATATATATATATATATATATATATATATATATATATATATATATATATATATGTGTGTATATACAGTCAAGTCCATAAATATTGGGACATCGACACAATTATCATATTTTGGGCTCTATATACACCACCACAATGGATTGAAATGAAACTAACAATGTGTGCTTTAACTGCAGACTTTTAGCTTTAATTTGAGGGTGTTTACATCCAGATCAGGGGCCTGATTCATTAAGGATCTTAAATGAAGAGGTATCTTATTTCAGTCTCCTGGACAAAACCTTGTTACAATGCAAGGGGTGCAAACTAGTTTTCTGTTTTGCACATAAGTTAAATACTGACTGTTTTTCATATAGCACACAATTATCAACTTTAAATTTCAGTGTACAAATAAGCTATCAAGTACTTGTGTGCTATATGAAAAAACAGTCAGTATTTAACTTATGTGCAAAACAGAAAACTAGTTTGCACCCCTTGCATTGTAACATGGTTTTCTCCAGGAGACTGAAATAAGATACCTCTTCATTTAAGATCCTTAATGAATCAGGCCCCAGGTGAACAGTGTAGGAACGGTTTCTATATGTGCCTCCCACTTTTTAATGGACCAAAAGTAATGGGACAATCGTTTCAAAAGCTATTTCATGGACATGTGTGGGCTATTCCCTCGTTATTTCATTATCAATTAAGCAGGTAAAAGGTCTGGAGTTGATTCTAGGTGTGACATTTGCATTTGGAATCGGTTGCTGTCGACTCTCAATATAAGATCCAAAGAGCTGTCACTATCAGTGAAGCAAGCCATCATTAGGCTGAAAAATCAAAACAAACCCATCAGAGAGATAGCAAAAACAACTGTTTGGAACAATCTTAAAAAGGAAGAACGCAGAGAGCTCAGCAACACCAAAAGACCTGGAAGACCATGAAAAACAACTGTGGTGGATGACAGAAGAATTTTTTCCCTGGTGAAGAAAAACCCCTTCACAACATTTGGCCAAATCAGGAGCACTCTCCAGGAGGTAGGTGTATATGTGTCAAAGTCAACAATCAAGAGAAGACTTCACAAGAGTGAATATCGAGGGTTCACCACAAGATGTAAACCATTTGTGAGCCACAAAAACAGGAAGACCAGATTAGAGTTTGGCAAACAACATCTAAAAAAGCCATTAAAGTTCTGGAACAACATCCTATGGACAGATGAGACAAAGATCAACTTGTACCAGAGTGATGGGAAGAGAAGAGTATGGAGAAGGAAAGGAACTGCTCATGATCCAAAACATACCACCTCATCAGTGAAGCATGGTGGTGGTAGTGTCATGGCGTGGGCATGTATGGCTGCCAATGGAACTGGTTCCCTTGCATTTATTGATGATGTGACTGCTGACAAAAGCAGCAGGATGAATTCTGAAGTGTTTCGGGCAATATTATCTGCTCATATTCAGTCAAATGCTTCAGAACTCATTGGACGGCACTTCACAGTGCAGATGGACAATGACTCGAAGCATACTACAAAAGCAACCAAAGAGTTTTTTAAGGCTAACAAGTGGAATGTTATGCAATGGCCAAGTCAATCACCTGACCTGAATCCGATTGAGCATGCATTTCACTTGATGAAGATAAAACTGAAGGGAAAATGCCCCAAGAACAAGCAGGAACTGAAGACATTTGCAGTAGAGGCCTGGCACAGCATCACCAGGGATGAAACCCAGCGTCTGATGATGTCTATGCGTTCCAGACTTCAGGCTGTAATTGACTGCAAAGAATTTGCAACAAAGTATTAAAAAGTGAAAGTTTGATGTAGGATTGTTTAGTTTGTCCCATTATTTTTGGTCCCTTAAAAAGTGGGATGCACATATAGAAACCGTTGTACTTCCTACACTGTTCACCTGATTTGGATGTAAATACCCTCAAAGTAAAGCTGAAAGTCTGCAGTTAAAGCACATTTTGTTAGTTTCATTTCAAATTCATTGTGGTGGTGTATAGAGCCCAAAATATGAGAATTGCGTCGATGTCCCGATATTTATGGACTTGACTGTATATATATATGCATATATATATATATATATATATATATATATATATATATATATATATGTATGTATATATATATATATATATATATATATATATATATACATACACACACATATGTATATATATATATATATATATACACACATATGTATATATATATATATATATATACACACATATACACACATGACAAAAGGGGATTTTAGAGTTACAAAAGGTTTGTCATTCTAAAACTGTAATTACCGTTTCCACTGCTTTAACATGTCAGCAGGGCACTATAACTGTACAGGCATGAAATATATACAGACATTTTGGGTTGTAAATCATCTGAAAATATTTATTATTTATGAGGTTGAGGAGTAATGATGACCAGGTCTTAAGTTTTATATCAGCATTTTGTAGTAAAGTAGTTAAGTTCAAAGAGATTAAGGGCTAGATTTACTAAACTGCAGGTTTGAAAAAGTGGGGATGTTGCCTATAGCAACCAATAAGATTCTAGCTTTCATTCATTTAGTGCTTTCTACAAAATGACAGCTAGAATCTGATTGGTTGCTATAGGCAACATCTCCACTTTTTCAAACCCGCAGCTTAGTAACTCTAACCCTAAGTCAGTTATCTCTATTTAATTAATCACCCATGTGAATTAAGGGATTTGTCCTCTAACAGCAGGGCAACTACCCAACTTACTGTAGTGGTAATAGAAATTATTTAGACCAGTTTACGGTTAGTGCATAATATTAACGAAATCTTGGATCAATTCCAGCAAGGCTGCCAAAACAAGACCTGAGTAATCTATGCCAAAATATTGTAAGCATTCATAGAAACTTTTTAGGCTATGTGTTATTCTCTGTATGTAATTTGCATGTGACCCCTTTGTCTTCTTCCAGCCTGTTTTTGATCATATGATTGTTACTACAGAGTTACTGACTTCTCGTGTATACTTTGTGTACATCCGAGGCAGTCAGGTGATCTACATCATTGAAGGCATGTTCTCTCCCTAACCTGATGATTTCAGCTAAAGGTTCCAACCCATTCAGCCATCAAATGTTGGTGATAGCGTTTCCAAATTAGCCTCTCTGCCTACCAAACCTCTGGCTCTGACTACTGGCTTTGGAAATCAGTGACTTCTGGCGCTATTGGCTTTGGATAGCAATGTGTAGTACTGTGTATACTGAATCTTGCTAGTTGGGCTGTATAATAGCTGTCACACTTGCATACCAGTTTACTGTGTCATTCATCATCTGTGTCAGTGACTTATCTATACTGTGTCATATATTATTTGCACCAGTGACTTTCCATGGTTTACCATACGGTCAGTAGCCTACAGAATTATCATCATTGTTCCAGATTATATTATTTTGCCTTGCCAGTTTGCATCCCTGCTCAGTTCCTATCCTGCTTTTGTGATATCTACATTGATTCTCAGTACATATTGAACTACTTCCAACAAATCTACTCTTTAGTTCACAACTGTCTCATATCTCCTGCTTGCAGCAACCTAACTCTATGGGTCTCAGGAATCCCCTACACTGCAGCAGACTAAATAAGATTTCCCATTGGCTCACAAGACCACTTTTCAAGATAAAATGTACAGGAGATATCCAAAATGATCCTTTTTCTACAGTTATGGTGAAACGTTTTGAGAATGGTACAAATATTTTTCACTAAGTCTGCTGCTTCAGTTTCTATAATAGCAATTTGCATATACTCTAGAATGTCATGAAGAGCGATCAGATGAATTGCAATTAATTTCAATGTCCCTCTTTGCCAGGACAATGAACTTTATCCTAAAAGCAACATTTCCACTGCATTTCAGCCCTGCCACAAAAGGACCAGCTGACGTCAGGTCAGTGATTCTCTCATTAACAGAAGTGAGTGTTGACAAGGACAAGGCTGGTGTTCACTCTGTCATGCTGATTGAGTAAGAATAATAGACTGGAAGCTTTAAAAGGAAGGTGGTGCTTGAAATCATTGTTCGTCCTCTGTTAACCATAGTTATCTGAAAGGAAACACGTGTAGTCATCATTGCTTGCACAAAACGGGCTTCACAGGCAAGGCTATTGCTGCTAGTAAGATTGCACCTAAATCAACCATTTATCGGATCATCAAAGAACTTCAAAGAGAGAAGTTCAATAGTTGTGAAGAAGGCTTCAGGGCGCCCAAGAACGTTCAGCAAGCGCCAGAACCATCTAAAGTTGATTCAGCTATGGAATCGGGGCACCACCAGTGCAGAGCTTGTTCAGGTTTGGCAGCAGGCAAACCTGAACAGGCATCTGCCCGCACAGTGAGGCGAAAACTTTTGGAGGATGGCCTAGTGTCAAAAAGGCCAGCAAAGAAGCCACTTCTCTCCAGGAAAAACATCAGGGACAGAGTGATATTCTGCAACAGGTACAGTGATTGGATTGCTGAGGACTGGGGTAAAGTCATTTTTCTGATGAATCCCCTTTCAGATTATTTGGGGCATGTGGAAAAACGCTTGCCTGGAGAAGGAAAGGTGAGTGCTACCATCAGTCCTGTGTCATGCCAACAGTAAAGCATCCTGAGACAATTCATGTGTGGGGTTGCTTCTCAGCTAAGGGAGTGGGCTCACTCACAATATTGCCTAAGAACACAGCCATGAATAAAAAATGGTACCAAAACATCCTCCAAGAGCAACTTCTCCCAACCGTCCAAGAACAGTTTGGTGACGAATAGTGCCTTTTCCAGCATGATGGAGCACCTTGCCATAAAGCAAAAGTGATAACTAAGTGGCTAATCATCGAAGTTTTGGGTCCATGGCCAGGAAACTCTCCAGACCTTAATCCCATTGAGAACTTGTAGCTAATCCTCAAGAGGCGGGTGGACAAACAAAAACCCACAAATTCTGACAAACTCCAAACATTGATTAGGCGAGTATGAGCGGCCATCAGTCAGTATGTGGCCCAGAAGTTGATTGACAACGTGCTAGGGCGAATTGCAGACGTCTACACTGAAGCAGCAAACTTTGTGAAAACCAATATTTGAGTCATTCTCAAACTTTTGGCCATGACTGTAGCTAGATGGTTAGTGTATAAAAGGGCTTATACCATTATGCACAAGAACAATTCCATTCTACTGAGTGAAAGGCTGTTTAAAGTTTATGGCTTTAGCCTTATGCAATTTAAATCTAGTTTGACTGGATTAATGAGGGAAAGCATTACTTTATTATAGTCTTGTAGTTTTGGCAAGAATATTGTTAATAACATGTTTTTATTGTTACCAAAGCAAAGTTACAGATCTTACAATCTTTCCATATAATCTAACCAGAATGGATAACATGTACAAAGGACTTGAATGTACACATTATCGGTGTAAACATCGCAGTGATTCTTATAAACTCACATTAAACATGAGCTTCCAACAAAAAACATGGTCCTGCCCAAGTGTCCAAAGATAAACGATGATTAATTGAAAATGATGCTGCACAGAGTATCTCCCCCTCAACAGAAAATAAGAGGGTCTTGAGCAATGATTTGCAACTCATACCATCATCATCATCATCATTTATTTATATAGTGCCAACAAATTCCATAGCACTTTACAATTGGGAACAAACAGTAGTAAAACAATAGTGGGTAATACATACAGACAGGGAGGTAAGAGGGCCCTGCTTGCAAGCTTACAATCTATGAGACAATGGGAGTTTCATACACAAGGATAAATGCTACCATGAGCTTGTGTGTAAACATCTGTGGATCTGGATTTTAGCTTTTCTGTTAAGTGTATTACTATAACTTTACTACATCTCAAACATTTTCTAGCATGATCTCTAGCAAATCTATTTTGAAAACACATAATTTTTCATGAAATAGTGTGATAGAAAGTGCCTCAGAATGGATCCACCCCTGTATGATGGTCTCCCTCCTAGATGCATTTTCTGTCAGTAACAATCTCCTCATTTTCTGAGTAGTCTTGGCATAGAATACCCAGGCATGAAGTGTCCATATTTTATCAGGTCTTCCACTCAGTGGTAGCTTTAACAGCAAAGCTGACAACCTCGACAGCACATACCATGACATCATGAGAGTGACTGCTTCAAAACCCAACTTGAAAGAATTGCGATGGCTTCAAAACCCGACTTGAAAGGGTTTCGATAAATAAAGATGCCGGGCGCCTGAAGTGACGTCGCTTTTAAGCCCGACTGTGTTGTTGTTGCTGTTAAGGTGGTAATTTAAAGAGCCCACGGCTGTACAATGTGTTTTACAAAGTCGGGTTTTGAAGCAGTCATTGTCATGATGTCATGGTATGTGCTGTCGGGGTTGTCAGCATTGCTTACATGTACCAAACCCCTTCCACCTCATATCTTCTCAATCTGAGCCAAAAGCTCCTCATTCTGGATCTTCCCCAGAGGCAGTGGAACATGTCCAGTTCAGCAGAATTACATTTCTATAAGAAACGAACATAGCGGAGAAAAACAGTCTTGATAAAGACCCTAGTTCTTGGGGTCGAAGTGCGTTAGAGGTGGCAGTAACTCTCAGGAAACAGTTCTGTGGGCAGTGGTGAGAGGACTTTGATCGGGAATGTTTTTCCTGTTTGCTCATTTTCTCTACATGCCTTTATGTATTGATTTCTGGTACGAGTTTATTTCTTAGTGATGTTTTCAGTCACTTAAGTTGTGTGTTTTTATATGTTTTATATGCAATTTTATTAAATAATAAGCATTTACTATTGAGGTAAGGCACAAGGTTTTTTCTCTACATTCTTCTTTTACCACATGGAATTTATGTATGGAGGAGAGAAAGTGCTACTAATAAGTTAATGAGAAAAAGCATATTTTCAAGGATATTTAAAGAAGGCATGTTGTCACATGGATGGCTGTAAGCATATACCCTATAGGGGATAAGTTGGAATGAACATCACCTGGTGTGCCTCTATTGATATATAGCTTCAACATGGAGTAAAGTGGAGGATTTTTCATGGTGGTGGACTTATTCTCATTTGAGTTTTCAAAAGAACATATTGTACTATGTTGTTTATATTATCTCTGTTCATGTGAACCCTGAGAAGGGCATGTGAGCTCCATCATGTGAAAGAAAATTATGTCCAAATTTAGGAATCTGCGAATGTGTTTAAACTAAGGGGAGCTTAAGTGTATGTATCAATTTTTAGCTATCTAGAATTACATTTCTGACATCTGTGAGAGATAGTCTATGACTCCAATGAGGAGATATGTAACCTTACTGACCATGTTGAGAAACATCTCCATATACATTCTTGCCAATAATAGAATTATTATGTTAATGCTTCTAGGAAAGGATCTATTGATTGGATTGGGAAGTATGAAAACCACTGAGCCATACGTGACGACATCTTGCTGTGGTCCTGTTTGTTTCATGCAAAATCTAAGTGCATGGTTATAGCCTTGTGTTTAGGGGGACAATTCAGGTGTAATAGCATGTCTGATAAATTATGTTAATCTTGCTCTGAGAAGGGCCATAGGATCCCAATGATATAATGCTGAGCCTAAAAGAAGGCAAAGGGAAAGGAGTTAAGAAAACTACCTTTCTCAACCACCGGGCAAAAATATCTGACCGTCCAGCTGATCTATCTATCAAATACCTGATTAAACTGATGTCTCGTTCCTTCCATGCCAAGAAAGGTTATATTGGCAAGCCATCTTGAATGTCAGGATTCTGCATCGAAGTCAAACGAATTGATTTGTGGGCATTAAGCTGCATTTTATGCCTCTAAATATGCCAGAGTTTACGGGTATTCCAAAGGATGGGGGGATACCTTTTATGTGTTGTGAGATCTCATGGTCAAATGAAATGAAATTAGTAATTGTGAGGAAGCTCCTTTCTAAGTAAGTGCTGACAAAGCTTTCAGACTCTTACAGCCAGTCTCTCAAATAGTGTAATATTGCTGCCTATAACACATAACGTTGGAAAGGTTAATACAACTATTAGACTTTGGTTGTTGCATTTTTGAGTAAAATAATTTGCGGATATTTGTTAATCCAGATAAAGTTTCTAAAAATAGAGTTGATTAGATAAGTATATGCCTTTGTGAGGATAAGGGGCAGGGACTGGAGGTAATACATTAGTTTAAGTAAATAATTTCAGAGAGATTAGCTCTGGCCAAATAAGATAAAATAACCCACCCCCAAGCTCACTAGATAAATGAGCAATTAGCTATATTCATGTGGTACAGATTAGCCAGGTTTTTGGGAAACTCAATCCCCAAGTAAAGGATACTGCTTTATACCCACTTAAATGAGATATCTCTGCTCTATGAAGGGTGGATAGTTCTTGCATTTAGAAGCAAGGCTGTCAACTTTTCCATATTTAGTAAAAGACCCAAGTTTTTACCATATTCTTTGACTATATACATCAGTGGTTGTAATGAGTGAGAAGGGTGGATAAGTACATAAGGCCAAGTCTTTAATAAAATCCAAACTAAATAATATGTTAAAAGAAATAGGCTCTGGGGAGGATGTCAATAATGCTGCTATGCATGCATGTTTACTTTTCACCATGTGTCAATCCCTACAAAGCCCAACTGTTGTTCAAACAGGAGATTCAGAAGTATTGACTGCAACTCTAATTGGGGAGTAACTGGGAAGTTACCGTACACTCCCAAGCCAGCCCCATTTTGCAACAGGATCTTGGAGGACTATGCTTTTGTCTCTGTCGAAGTCAGCGAATTGGATAAAGTCATTCCAATTAAAGTCGAGCAAACTTGGTTGTCTTTGTCTGAAAAGATGCGTATGGTACGCTACGACGTACATGGGCACGCTACGGCGTGAAAGGGCGTACGCATCCACTACACGTGGCAGCAACAGTAATTGGTCTTTTACCATACATTCGCACAAACACGCATACTTATAAAATAGTACACATTAATGGTAGTTGCAACACATAGTCAGTTATGTCGAAATATAGTAGTATTTATAGGTTATATTAAAGTTACATGCATATTAGTGAAATATACGGAACAGGTTGAAGGAATCATATCATGAGTGGTATCATAATAAACCTCTTTACATTTCCTACTGTTTGGTTCACTCTGCGAAGGAATCGCAGAGTGCATACACAAGTTATGAATGATAGGGAATTATGAACTACTTAAGACTAAGGAATCTTGGCGGGAAAAGCCGAGCATACCCCCTGGAGAGGTGACCCTCTCCTTTGGATTCCTTAGGATGAACTAGCCAATGATTGACAACCCCTTGGACCTTCCTGAGCCCTGGACCAATAGATGCAAGCTATACCATCTTCATTGTATTACTGTATTTCATTGTGTATATAAGCAGCAGCTTCACATCCAGTGTTCAGACATCTTGTCCCCAGACTTCAGGATTGAATGACTGCACTGGAGTAGTATTTACTATTACTTCGCTTGAGCATATTATTCTACTTATTGCGAATAAATCTTTGTGTGTTGGAAACACAAATCGAGGTTCGACAATCATTATTGGTTAGCGACAATACGCACATAACAATTTGGGAGCTCGTGAGCTTTGTAGGTTTCTATGCCGATGATACGCAAGACCAACGGATTTCGGTTCCGCAACAAAGGGTGGAGACGCGTCATATACGGGTAAGAACGCATTGTGTTCAAAACCTGAATTTTACTCCGTGTTGTGAAACCGAATGTCCGTTTTGCATTATCTAGGGCACGCTAACTAGAACCTAGGGACAAAAGAGAAAACTGTTTCTTTTTTCTGTCATTGTGCGTTTTAACTGTATTGCATTGCTTAGCGTATGTGTATTTCCTGCTGTGCGTACGCGAACTTCCGGTAGATTTGCCACGTGGTTAAACAATCGTCTTGATAGTTATTATATCTGCATAATATAATTACTTGTGAAAACCTCTGGGATATTATTACTATTGTTGGGAATTCTTTTATTTTCTGCGCAGAAAAGGTGTATGTCATGTGATTTGTTGACTTTAAATACACTAAGGTTTTATCTATTGTAAAATAGAGTGTCAGTTGCTGTTTGACAAGGCAGGTGCCCAACTGGTGTACGGTACACAAGGCAGGTATACCGGGGGGCGGAAACTGAATAAGTTTTCGCGACGTGCACCCAAGGGTAATCGTATCGCTTACAGACTAGCTTTAAGCATTGCGATTGCACCGCACGGCAAGGAAAGCCGTGATTGCGACTTGGGGGTAACGGGGAGGAATTACGTTAGTAAGGCTGGTAATTGACTTTACTGGATGCTGCCAAACTTAATAAACTCGACAGATTTTGTTGGAGAGTCAGGGGTGATCAGGAAGCTGATAACCCTTTAGTCCGCATTGGAAGCGAGTGGACGCGGCTTGTAGCAAATACGTCCACAGGCCGGTAAAATATCTCTAGCGGTAGTGTTGAAAATTAGTGGCTGAATATTCTGTTATTTCTGGAACCCTATTTTGTGGCAGGATATTGTGATATTTCTGGGACCCTATTGTTCAATATGGGTGCTAAGCAAACACTAGAGAAGGCCAAGGTACTGCCTAAGGAAGGTCGTATTGGTTCAGCGAGATTTCTCATGTGTAAGAAATATGGTGCATACGCAACTGGGTATTGCGACATGTGAGTCAAGATGACCAAAGGTTGTGATAGGCCTTTCCAAACAATAGGGAGTTTTAATGCAGAGGTACTAAATACTGTAAAAGATAAAGTATGGTTGATTAACTCAACGAAAGTGAGGAATAAACATAATGATTGTTTAAAATTGTGGCAAATGGAAGGTAACACGTGGCAGAGCAGCGAATGCAAAGCGGAAGTAGGCGTGGCTAAAAGCGCGCGCACAACGGAAGTAACCATTGAGAAGCGTGGCAAACTCAGCGCAAGCGCGCCCCCGCCACCTTATGTGGCGGGAGCGGTAAGTACAGCCGGTATTAAAACTGAAAAAAGAAAAATTGCTAAGTTGTATCCTGTTTTAAGCCAGTTTAAATCAAGTGTATCTGAAGATGAAGATGAACCCACTGTGATTTCGGCCATTGCCCATGCTGTTAGTGTACTAGAGGCTCAGCGCAAGTATGAGAAAATGGCTGAGATAGGTGAGAGTAGCGTGATCACTAGGAGTGAAAGCGTTCTAAATCTTGAACCAGCAAATCCTGTAGTGTCCCCTGAAGTCAGTGAACCAGAGGGTGCGTACCCAGTCCGCACAATATCAGTTCCCAATGGGAAACTGGACAAGGGTGGTGTAGTTCCTTTAAGAAATGTTACAATGCATTGTCCCTGGACTAGATCAGAATTACGTTCCATTATGACTGAATTCCCAGATCCTAGAAAGGAGTTAGCTAAATGTCAGAAATTTGTTAAAGACTTAGGAAATGCCCACGAACCAACCAATAAAGATTGGCGTGTAGTGTTGAGGGCTTGTCTTCCTCCCAATACTAACATACAAAAATTTATTGAAGATTGTTTGTTGGAGGAAGATGACACCTTGACTGATGAGATTAACCAAAAAAATATAGAAAGAATTGTCAAACACTTAGCCATATATTTTCCAGTAGTGGTAAATTGGAGTAAGATTTTCACCATAAAACAAAAAGACAGTGAAACTGCAGCGGATTATTTTGGTAGAGCTCTTGCATCAATGACACAGTTTACGGGGGTATCAGATATAAAGGAGAACCCACATCATAGGGAAGTAGCGGTAACAGTACTGATGGATGGTTTAAAGGAAAATCTAAAAACAAGAGTACAAACCTCAACCCCTGGTTGGAGAGGCAGCACGGTAGATTCTCTTAGAGAAGTTGCTGTGGAACATGACAAAAATATCTTTAGGAAAAGGGAAGAAAAGAGTGACAAGTTGATGACTGTGAGTATACAGGCATTAGGGGGAATGCATACACGACCACCAGCATATAACCCACATAACGGGAAACGCAGAATGTTGAGATGTTACAATTGCAAAGAAGAAGGACATATGAGAAAAGATTGTACAAAGGGAAGGTATAATCCTAATGAAGGGTCACATAGATATCCTCCAAGGAGGGATTCACATAGACTAGAAGACTCACATCTACCCGCGCTTATTACAGCAGAAAATGCTGCGCGGGAAATCAATAGTCAGCGCTAGGGGTCCGGTCATACCTGTAGTCTACAGCCAGTGAGGTTAACTGAGAGTCAGAGTGAAGAACCAACAATGATAGTTGACATAGCTGGTAGGAAAGAAACTTTTCTTGTAGATACAGGGGCGGCCTGATCTGTGATAACCTCTCCTTTCAATCTACAGGTGACCAGTAAAACTATTCCAGCTATGGGGGTAACGGGAAAAGTGTTACATTATCCTCTAACTAAACCCGCTGACGTTACTATCGGGCCTCTGCATGCTAAGCATTCGTTTCTCTTGGCTGCGGCGACTCCTACTAACTTGCTAGGGAGAGACTTGTTATGTAAAATGGGATGTGTCATATACTGTACTTCTGATGGTGTGTTCTTAGATATACCGGAGAAGGTCGCACATGAGGTACAGGATATATTGGACACCCCTCAAAAGTTAATGTTACACTCTCCTGTTATAGAACAAAGTCCATCTCAAGTAAAGGGGATGTTGCTGGAAATACCAGGTTCACTATGGACCAGAGATGGACAGGACACTGGACTGATGGCAAACGTAGCCCCTGTCATGGTCAATCTAAAAAGTGGTAGGATAGCTCAAAAAATCCCACAGTATCAATTAAAACCGGAGGTGGAACTAGGGGTATATCCTGTTATTGAGAGGCTGTTACAACAAGGGATTTTAATTCGTACAGCCAGTAAAGCAAATACTCCCATTTTCCCTGTGAAGAAGATTGGGAGAAGGGGCTATAGATTAGTCCAGGATTTAAGGGGAATTAATAAAGTTGTCGAGAGCCAATTCCCCGTAGTGCCGAATCCAGCTGTCATCCTCATGCAGATTCCACCGTCTGCCAGTCATTTTACTGTCATTGATCTATGTTCTGCTTTCTTCTCAGTCCCCTTCACCCTGACTGCCAATACCGTTTTGCATTCTCCTACAGGGGAGTGCAATACACATGGACCAGACTTCCCCAGGGGTTCATTGACAGCCCCAGTATTTTCTCCCAAGCCTTACATGACGGTTTGCTATCCTTTCAACCCCACAATGGGTCTGTTCTAATTCAATATGTGGACGATTTGTTGTTGTGCTCTGATTCTTTTATGTCATGTTTACATGATACTAAATTGTTGTTGCTTCATCTTTCACAAACAGGGCACAAGGTGGTAAAGGATAAATTACAGCCATGTCAGACTAAGGTCAAATACTTAGGACACTGCCTCACTAAGGGGCTAAGACACCTGACAACCGACAGGATTGAGGCCATACAACACATGACTCTGCCACAGAGCCAGAAGCAGATCCGTACTTTCCTAGGGATGTGTGGATACTGTAGATCCTGGATCCCAGGTTTTTCTATTCTGGCATTACCATTGCAGGAGCTAGTCTCTTCCTCAAAACCAGAACGTGTTGTACACACAGAAGAGTCAGAGCAAGCGTTCTTTAATCTTAAAGATAGTCTGACTAGAGCACCTGCATTGGGAATACCTGATTATGAAAAGCCTTTTGAGCTATTCTGTACAGAAGCTGATGGTTGTGCATCAGGCGTCCTCGCACAGAAACATGGTGACGCTAGCAGACCGGTAGCATACTACAGTGCACAATTAGACAATGTGGCAAGATCACTCCCAACATGTCTCAGAAGTGTAGCAGCAATGGCTCTTCTGGTAAGTAAGAGCGAGGACGTAGTATTAGGACATAATTCAACTATCTATACACCCCATGCTGTATCAGCTCTGTTAAATTCAGCCCAAACCAGACATGTTTCTTCAGCTAGATTCACAAAGTGGGAACTAGCCCTGATGGCACCCTCAAACATCACCATCAAACGATGTAGCACCTTAAATCCAGCTACATACCTTCCGTATGTGTCTCTAGAGACACAAAGGGTGGGAGGTGAGGAGACTCTGGTTGATGATGAGTTAGGCAAGAATACTGACACGCATGACTGTATGGAACATCTGAATCAGACCTTTACTGCAAGGCCCGACATACGTGACACCCCCTTAGAAAATGTAGATTTTACGTTTTATACAGACGGAAGTTGTCATAGACAGACAGAGACGGGAGAGCTATGTACTGGTTACGCTGTTGTAGACGATCAGGATGTGGTAGAAGCTGAACCCCTTGGCCCACCTCACTCAGCCCAGGTGGCGGAACTAGTAGCACTAAGGAGAGCGTGTGAATTGGCAGAGGGTAAATCAGCCAATATATCTACTGACTCTAGGTACGCCTTTGCGGTAGTGCACGATTTTGGGGCCCTTTGGCGTCTTAGAAACTTTACGACAGCAGCAGGTACGCCAGTGGCACACTCACAACACATAAAAGGACTTCTGACAGCGATACAGTTACCCAGAACAGTAGCCGTCATAAAGTGCAAGCCCATACCTTTGAAGAAGACCCAGTGTCATTGGGCAACAACAGGGCAGACGAAGCTGCTAAATGGGCAGCAGGGCAACCTATGACTGTATCGACCGAGACTATGATGGTTTTTCAGACATTAGACATGCAGAAATTAATTGAAATGCAAGACTTGTGTTCCCTGCAGGAAAAGGCGGTCTGGAAGGCGAAGGGATGTGGTCAAGAGTCCTCAGGACTCTGGAGGGATGGACAAGGTAAGCCTGTAGCTCCCCGAACATACTATCCAAGCCTGGCTGAAGCAGCACATGGCCTGACTCACCTGGGTAAAGAAGGTATGTGCAAACTGGTGAGAGCATACTGGTGTGCTCCCGGATTTTCCTCTCAGGCTGGTAAGAAAGCAATGTCATGTCTTACTTGTTTGAGGAAAAATGTTGGGAAAACTATTCCAACTGAGCCATCCCACATCCCTCCTACAGACGGACCTTTTCAGGTGATACAAATTGACTATATCCAATTACCACCGTGCAGGAATTTAAAGAATGTGTTAGTGTGTATTGATGTGTTTTCTGGTTAGGTAGAAGCATATCCGGCAGCCACTAATACTGCTGTGTTCACTGCAAAGAAAATTGTACAAGACTTTGTGTGTAGGTTCGGTATCCCTAGAATCATTGAAAGTGATAGGGGTACCCATTTTACTGGTGATATCTTCCAAAACATGTGTAAACTCATG